>NC_066243.1:18052612-18352612 GCF_024542735.1 Bombus huntii
CATCCTAAATTCGTTACTTTGACGTAACTGAGTAACGTCGCGAGTAAAAGAATCGCGGCTACGATTCGTACATCGCAATACTATTCGTATCGTGTATACTATACAGCGAGCTTGTATTGTTAGACAAATTAGATAATTAGACAAATTAATCGCATAACCTAATGAAACGTCGGTTAAAACCGTGCAAAGAAATTTTTAATACAAAGTCAATGTTGTATAGATGTGCGTCGTATAGCACATCGAAATAAAATTTATACAATTTCGCTTTCTGATTTTCCAACTTTTCAAAACAATAACCATCGATTGCTGTTTCTCTGCTTAGAAGCGAAATATTGTTAGCCGTTGTCTATTTATTCTGCGGAATTCTAAAATGGAACGCAGCGTACAGCTGCGATCGTAGATACGTACCTATAGCAGAAAAGAATAACAGGGATATAAGGAGATCGCGAGAAGCCTTTATTCGGATCATCGGTACGATGTCAACTTATTCTTTCCGATATATAGGTTTGTCTGCGACGTAGGCGAACGGTTATATCGTTTTTAACTTATATTCTGAAAGCTCTAATTTTATGACTCATCGTCCAACTGCCAACACCGATAGAAACTGATCTTAAAACGTCAATTTTATCGACTATCTGTTTTATCGGCGAAATACTTCCACTGGACGATCATCGATCGACGATCTTCCCCGCGATATCGTTTCTATCTGCTATTACCGCTATCCGATGATTTAACTTACGGCTTTGCTATATCACGGTATATAAATCTGTTCGAAAAATCGAATAACAGAGGATAAAGAAAGGATAAAAAAAGAAAAAAAGGAGAACGATCCTTGAACAAGAAACGGCACGCCGCGCTGGTTCGCGCGTGTATGACTCGATCGCACACGTAATGTCTCGCGAAGCGGTTACTAAGAAAATCGCTGAATAAGGAAATGGTTGCTGATGCGTCTGCGTTGTTGTTGCTGCTGTTAGCAAGCACGACTTGAAGTTCAGGGTCAATCGCTGGCCGACCGGCTGCATTACGTCCACGCTTACGCTTACGTTCGTCTTTCTTCCTCTATTTGGGCCTTGAAGAGTTGCCGGGCGGGGTCTCGTGCCATTCGTGCTAAGTGGGGGCAAGGCCCCGTGCCACTAGATGCAGAAACTCTGGCCCAGTTGTCGGTTGGTGGGGGTTGCGCGATCCAACTGTTTGCCAGTTTTACCAGTCAGGATGCCTGCCGCTCTTTGTAGGTGCTGCTCTCTTTCCTCGACAGTCCGTGGCCAACTGGTAATCCGCTGCGTTTCGATACATCTCGTCGTGTCGGTAAACCAACATCGGCTCCTACTTTGTCGCGCGCTGATAAATAGAAGAACCTCGGTGCTACGCTTTCGGCGGTGGATCCGAATGCTCGTGATTGCGAAATTAGAGCACGTTTCTGATAACCGATTCGTTTCCAAGAATCGGCTTTTTCTTTTCAGATACGTTCAACGCCAAACTTTGCTTACAAGTTTCCCCGTTCATAGATGTGCTACGCTCTTATTGAGAAAGTACGAACCGTGAAGTTCGCGACGTTGACAAGAAAAGTGTACTTTATTTATGGCAATATCGGTGCTGTACGGTTTTACACGTTTTCACGCATCACGTGATTCACGCGATCTCGTAAGAAATTAATCCGCGCATCGTAAAAACGACCGTGTCATCCATTAACCTTTTGATCATCGAATACACCGCGCACGAACGTTTCCCATAGGCGATGCGCGATTTTCTACGATCGTCATTACGACGTAGCATGTATATTCCAGCTATTCTGATTTTATCATGTTCGAGATTTCACTATGTAAAATGGTGGAATAGACGAAGCGTATAATTTTTACTCGAGGTATACGAATGGCTCGTATCGATGGGATTTCCTGGATATACATCACCAGTCACAAGTATCGGGATATCACAACTGATTACTTTCGTTGCTTTATTTTGTATTTTATATTATGTATATAAGGTACACACGACGCGAATGAAACAACAGTTTGACGATAAAATGACTCTAGGAAACGCACTCGTAGCGAAAGACATCCGATTGTATACGAAATATCAACGAACGTCCCGATATAGCTGACCGGTCGTGCATAGTACGTTTACGCATCCCTAGTCCATGCCGATGACATTCGCTGCACGCGATACGTTAAAGGGTAATTCAGGGGTAAATGTGAACGCGCGAAACTTTCAGCGTTTCGCGTATTATTTCTGTAAACTTGAAATATTCTGCCTCGCAGACGGAACTTGCGAAATAGTATCGATACGTCACGTCGTCCAACTTTTGTAGTTACTCGCAAAAACACGCGTCGTCTCGTGTGCAACATCGAGACGGTCCGAAAGACGTTGGCATTTGTGGAAGAAGAAGAGGGGACGATGCAGTGGGAACTGGTGCAACGAGTTCGTGAGGTTGAGCTAAAGATAAGAATGAGAGGAGAAAGTTGCTGGAATTCGTAAATTTCGTTGCGCGAACTCTCCGTGGACGTCGGTTGCTTATCGCCTCGCATACTAATACGGTGGCGCGGCAGCGATGCGCGCGTGTGCACTTACACTTTCGGTTCGTCGCTACACCACCACACGTACACACGTACATATTCACACTCACACTATGTCGATGTAACGATGCGCAGTGCCACACACACGCGAGCATTATAATCTTCTATCCGGATGGCGGACGTTACGATCTACCATTGAATCGAACAATGGCGAAACTGGGTTACGCAAATGTCGAGGCTGGAAATTAAAGCGCGAGACAGCGGGGCCAGGAGAGGGAAGCTCGCACCAGCATCGGCCGGTGAAAAAGATTCAGCTCTCGTATGAAAAACCGAGGCCTTGATCGGAGAAAACGCTGGTCGATGCCGAGAATCTTATTTCACGCGGTTCGACGTGCTTAAAACTTGGTTCAGATTTATGTTGGTCTAGGTCCCGTACAGACAATTATCATTCTACGCGATCGACCGATGCAATTGACTGTTCGAACCTAACTGTTTACACGTAGCACACGGACTTGGTTAGGATATTTATCGTTTCCGACGATAATCCTCGATTATCGGTCTATTCTCGGTGACAATGTATCGTTCAATACAAACACCATTGAAATTGTTGGAACACGTACGCGAAACGAATTTGCGATTTATCCGCGATGAAATTTTCTGTCTTTCTTCTTGCCGAAAGAACGATCCTTTCTCGTCGAACGAGCAAAAGTCTGAAATTAATTCTTTATCCTTAGTATCGAGAAATGAATTGCTTAAACGGTACGATATTGTTCGCGAGATTTTCCGTATTCGACAACGACTTCTTTTACCGTTTGCATTTTTCATTAAAAATTGTCCGATAGCAACGCTATGCAAGGTAAAGATTTTAGATATAAATGTGAAAAAGCTATCGAAGGATATCCATGTATGAAGTACTGTTTATACATATGACGCTGTCAAATACAAACCGATAGTATAAAAAGGGTAAATATGATCGTTGAGTTTATGACGGGCGGCTGCTGCATCGATGCTGGCTTATTTTTGACAAAGGTAAGGAATTGCGTGACAACGATGTCCCGATAACGATGTACGTTGGTCAAAATGACCTGCCGTTATCGGTTCGCGCGTT
This sequence comes from Bombus huntii, assembly GCF_024542735.1. Lineage (NCBI taxonomy): Eukaryota > Metazoa > Arthropoda > Insecta > Hymenoptera > Apidae > Bombus > Bombus huntii. Next base: position 18,056,231 of record NC_066243.1, read on the forward strand.
TCGCTTTCGTATCGACGATTAAATAACAAAAAGAAAAAGCGATGCGTCCATGTAGATGAAAAATATTTGCCGCAAACGCGAAACGTTACGTTGTCGGCAGACCGAATCACCGAAATAAGTTGTCCAATTTTCACGCTTTAACAGCGTAAATCGCGGAATCCGTTGAACGGAATTGCTTGTCGTTACAGCGCCGTACGAATCCGAAAAATAATGGAGCTGTTTGTTATTTATCGCAAAGAGAACAGATCGTGACGATTCGGATTAAGGCGAGGCTGCTGAAACCGCGCGAACCAGCCAGCGCGGATTGAGCAACGCGCGGAGAACTCGTTACGAGACCTGTAATGGGGTCCAGGCGTTTCCGCTCCATTTTTTGTGGGCCCAATTACGTTTCGCCAGCCTCAATAGGCCGTGTTTCGCGGTCTCATCGGGCCTCTCTCATGTACATGCATCTTATACGTACGCACACAAGCATCGAAAAGCATTCGTTTGGAACACCATAGAAGTTTGCGGGGAGGCTATACGATCCAGCGTTACCACAAAATATCACGAACAAGAGAAGAAATTGCATCGAACGCGTCACGGCCGTTGATGGCTTTTCTGACAAGAACACGATATCCGTTTAATGGTGGTTTTATAATCTTCGACCGATGGACAAAAGGAAACACAAGGAATTAGAAGGATAAACTTTTTCTATAGGTTCGGTTGACACCGCGGTTGACATCGCGGTTGACATCCGGTGCATGTTTCGGTTGAAATTCGCTCCTGTTGAAAATATCTGTAGAGGTTGTAGCGTCGTGGCTCGTTAGTTCCTCATCGAGCAGACAACGTGTTTCACCGTGTTTTAGAAACGAAAATGCGTAATTCTAACCGAGGGCAGGGTTATGACACCCCGTGAAACCTATGACTCACACCTTTCCCCGATTTCGAATCACTATTTTCCAACTGGTCTCTCACGCTCTCCCTCTTGCGCATCGCTCCGTCGACTGTGACGTACTCTCTCCGTTATTTCTTCTCTCTTCTTCCTTTTCGTTTTCTCCGTCTCCCTTGCTCGCTCGCTATTCAACCGGTCTGACGAAAATCGCCCGACTACGTTTGGATATTGCAAAAAAAGCTAATAACGCGAGAAACGAACGAGAAACGAAGAAAGATCGCCGCTACGAAGAGAAAATCCAACGATCGAATCGAAAACGAAGAAGGAAAACGATCTGTTCGATCGAACGGAGAGTGCGATACGTAGAAATTCTTCGGATAGATTATTCCGCTTGAAATGTTGGTAGTCAGCCGTCCGGTCTGCGTGTGTATGTTTCGAAATACTTTCACGCTCGGGGAAAACAATGATGCGGAGACACGTTTCTGGATCGCAAGTTCGATAAGTGCGTTGCGCCACGAAACTGGTTATTATCCTATCCACTTGTCCGTGGAGGCTATTAAAAGGTAGAATCGGTCCGACATCGGTAAACGCAATGACGGATCACTGGCGGATACGGAGCAGGCGCGTGTCAAAAATAACAACGATCAGGATAGCGACGGAGGATTCGTTCCGACGCGACGCGACCCGACCCGACGCGACACGACCCGACGCCACGCGACCCGACGCCACGCGACCCGACGTCACATAGGGGAACGACAGAATTCCCTCGGCCGATCGGCGGTCGTCGAGTCACCGGATACATTTCGTTCAAGGCCAGAAAGTAAAAAGCCTTTTCAGCTGCACTTACGTACCAACCTAGCCGACTCTAACTGGTACGTGGTCGCACACACTCTTCCCAGGTATACGCTTGTACGTGACACACGTTCGATGGCCTTGTATGTGTACGCGGCAAGCCATCTCTCTCTCTCTCTCTCTCTCTCTCTCTCTCTCTCTCGTCTCTTCTCTCTCTCCTCTCTCGCCGCTCTCTCCTCGTCGCTCTTTCTGTCTCTCGTTCCACGAAGCGAGTCCGCGAAGCGGCTAGTTACATGATCCATTCATTATATAAGAACAATCGCCTCCTCTAATAGACGCTCCATCATTGTAGATCTGAAGGGCATGTTTGTTACGCGCACGCGTCGTGCACTTCTTCGCTCTATGGGGCAATCGAGTGCACCCGCGATTTCTGCGACCAGCCTCGCTAAAATTGAGAATATTCGTACCGCGATCGCGGACGAAGGTCGACAGGTTTTGAACCGCGTCTCAGGATTTTACGTCTAAGCGACGTGTTTCCTCGTCGATAGAAACGCATATACATCGCGATAACAACACTCACGGCGTTGATGTAGCAAATGGAAAATGATTGTTTCGTCGGAAAAAAGTAATTAGCATTTAAAGAACATCGGGCAAGAATGTGTCGAGTAATAGAAACTGCAGCTGGAATAGAGCATACGGTTTTTTTCTACGAAACAAATTAATTCGCCTACCGTTTTTGTGTAAGAGTCAAGGTGCATGGCAGAAGTCATAGAAACTTCGGACTTTCGATCGTTTTTCTCGAACAGCAGCCGATATGTCTTTTGCGGAATTCGCGTGATAAACATGATGTCAGTTATAATATTGAGCGTCGGTCGCTTTTTAGCAGTTGCATAACCAGAAGGACGTCCGAGCGCGGAGCATCGTTGCCGCAGGATCACGTGGAAACGCGGAAACACATCGAAGAAGCAACCTCGCGAGATTTCTGAAAAGATCTACAAGAAGGAAAAAAAAAAAGGTTGCTGCGTAGACTTTGGCAACGTTGCTCTCTCGATCCTCGACGCTCGTCCTTTCTCCCCTTACATCGACGAGAGAACACGCGCGTACATACATGCATGCGTGCACGCCACATACGTATCTCGCCGCGGTCGCTGCAAACAAGTAAACAGAATCGTGTGTATCTGCCTTTATGCCCGCAACACGCACGTCTCCGCGTTGCGTTCTCTTACGTAATAAACGATCGTTTCTCTCAAACGCACCGCGTCTCGTCTTCTCTTCTGGTACACGAACCAAAAGGCATTTCTGCCCCCGGCGAAATCGCTACCGTCGACGTCCGCGTAACCTTTCGAGAGCAAGGGCCGTCAACGGCGACAAGGCGCAAGGGCGACGAACGTCTCTAAGATCGTTCCTGTTGCTGTTTGTACAAACGCACGGAGTTACGCTTCCTGGCAAACGACTTTCGAATTCAAACGCCATCGAGCCGATGCGGATTCGTAAATACCGACCGTAGCAACGAATCGGATCTCTCGAGTTAATCGATCCTCGTTCTTTTGCAGCTTGTTACGCTAAATGGGAATATGGTTGCATCGCAATGTGATATAAGACGGCGAGCGCGTAGCAACAGGAAACGAGTTTTTCAGAAATTTTCCTACGAGTTCCGCTATATATAAACGTGGAAAGCTGGGAAACGGAAGCAACGTCGGCGCGACGTCGGCGCGACGTCGGCGCGACGTCGGCGCAACGTCGCGCATACGAGAAGAGCGCTCGGCGAAGAAGTTGAGGAAAAGAGTGTGCCGATCGCGGCGTCGAGATTTCGATCCGTTCAATGTCAAAGCCTGGCATCATCATCCAGTGCACCTTTTACTGCGCATCGGCAGATGCAACAGCGTGTAGCGTAGTGGTTCGTCAAAGCCTCTGCTCGCGAGTTAGTCATCGACTGGCGGAGATCCGATCGTGCATACAGCCGCGATTGAGGACTATTAAACGGATGACCTTTCACTACCTAGAAGATCTACATACACCTACGTACGGGAGCATACGCGGCCGCGAGGTACCCGCGTGCATTCGTGTTACGCAATCACGATCGCTCTTCTCTCCCTCTTCCTCTCTTTTCCGCTAATTCTCTCCGCCTCTCCCTCGCCCTCTCCATCACCAGTTAGACACGCACGCTGCTCCAGCGTTTCGGATCCGAAGGGCAAGTCTACCGACGATTCGCCGTTTTAATCCATTTACGCTTCTTTCGGGCGGAATTAGACTCGCCGAAGACGCCAGCGTACTTCCGTTGTTCCACGCTGTTCCGAGTTTTAATTCGTCGTATAATCTCCGTTTCACCCTACCACGGCCATCGGATGCGAAGATATTTCACAAACTATCGTAAGAGTATCTGTAACGAACGAGCTCAACGACGCTTTCCCAATGTTAAAAGCAATAACGTCACACTCGCTTCTTTTAGAAGGATAGATAAAAATTAAGCAAAGATTTCGGTAAAATAAATTTGTCGCTTTTCAAAACATAATCTTTCGATCAATCGCAGACAGTTTTTCCGAGATTTGCCAAGCGACATATAAAGTTACGTACGAATATATCGGAGGAAAATTTATAAATTTACAAAATTTACGAAACAACGCTCGAATCTACGTTGTAATATCGACGAAACGTAGAAATAGTTTTCGAACGAATGTCGTTCTACCAAGGAACGCGATGTCATGGAATTTACAGCTTCTGTTGTTTGTACAGGAAGAACGAACTACGAACGAAAGTAGACAAGTTCGAGAGTGGAGTGTTCGAATTAACTCTAGACGGTATTTTGAGTAATAATACTGTATCAATTGGCAATATACAAAATGAGTAGCAACGATCGATGATAACGTCGCAATTACGCCTCATTGTTACACTGTACACCGACGGTATTGGCTGGAATGGAATTTTACAAGAACGCATCGGAATGCACCGATATGCGCGTTATTTTTCTGCAGCCAGCCATTCGCTAGGAACCGCTTTTATTTGGTTGCACTTACACTCGCTACCTTGTAATCGCCTTGCAGGCATATTTTAATAAAGCCAAGATCGCTGCTTTTGGCTCGGCCTTGCTGCCGCGTATAAATGAGTCAGGCGGAAACGAGAAACGTCAAGTGATGACCAACGTTTTGCGAGAAGTAGACCCCTGTGCTCTCTATGCAATTTCATATTTGTTTCAAGATGAGCGAGCTTCCTCGGAATAAATCGGCCAATCGCAACGATCTAAATACCGTCGATTCGTTATATCGAAACGCTACTTCCGCAATTTTTATGCGTTCGATTTAAATTCGTTCCGTATTATTCTAAGAGGCGAAAGTGCAACTACATGTTAGTACTTGGTATTCTCATAAAAATAGCTCGATTCGCGTGATTCTCATTACGCGATTCTATTTTCATAAATTTACTTCAATTCTGTTTACTGTGGTTCAAGTTTACCGCGTCTGCGATAGATTCGATGTGTTTTCGCCGTTTGAAGGAATTTTTATAAAAGTACGATACATCAACAAGACGATTCCATGCGTAAAACTTTCCGAAGCTCTTTAAACTCGGCGAGACTTTCATCGGTATAGTTAGCTCTAGCCGATACAATTGCAACATAGCGTAGCCTTGAATAATTATTCTCGACGCCTTGTTACGATTGCGAATCGGAAATCGACGCACCAAGCCCCATCGTTGTTATCGTTCAACGAGAAAAATTGCTAGAGAGGTCGACGATTAACGCGATCGAGAGAAGCGAACGAAATTCAAAGCGGATAGGTGATCCAAAGCATCGGTCGATTATTCGTTTGTTTATTCACGCTTGGTCAGTCGTGACGGCACTGTAGCCGCAGTTAACGATGACTTCCGACACGTTACGTCGACTTTTCAAAATGTTACGCAATCGCGCGCGTTGCGGCTGATCGTCGTGCTACCTGCGAATCCTATTATAGGCGCCACTGTTGCATCCATTTGCCTTCGTGCCGTTTGAAAATTCTATGCAAATTTCATTCTCCGTCAACCTCTATCTGCCTGCATACATTGGTTTAAAGGAAAACATTCGCTTCCGTGAACCAGCCTTGTTTCTCTCCTTATCGAAATTTCGTGTTTCATCCTTTTACTATCTACGTCGAACTTTGATGTCACTCGGTCGTATCGAATCGCGCGCTATCTCTCCTACGCGAGTAGCAGTTACCGTTAATCTATTCCATTCCGCGGGCATTCTAACTACGTCATTGGGGAATTTCGGCGTCAAAAGCGAGAGACGCATCGCCGGCATATCGGACAAACGGTGCGTCGATCGCTTTCGTTCGGTTTCCACCGAGCCGAAAGAAATCGACCGATCCTCCTTTCTCTCGAAATTCTAGCATAGTAAAGAACTATCCGCTGGAACAACACGATCTAGCGTCCACTAGAGCGGCATGTGCCGTGCTACACGATACTTTTATGCGCGTCCACACCGCCGTCGACTGGACACTTACGTAATCGCAATGATCTCACACTGTGGGTGGGGACTTGTCGCTAACGCGTGTGCCTTTGAGGCCGTATTGGTCTGCCACCTGAGCGTGTGTGCGCGCACACGCGTCCCGTCCCTGTACAGCAGAAGCGTACACCGTGTCCGAAAAGTCCGCAGCACCATGTGGAAAGCCGTTTGCATTGTTTGCCCGAGAGAAGAGCGATAGAGGAGCGAGAGATGGCCGGCTTTCCAGCCCCGAAAACATACTCTCGAAAACGGAAGATAGGTCGCGTAGATACCGCGTTTATCTTCTCTAGTCGGAGTCGAGTAAGTCTCGTTGTAGTCCGATATCGCGCAACCAGTAGCATTGTTCGGCCGATGCGAACGCGGCGAGATTATTTTCGAAACGCAACGCGGGGCTATTTCAATTTTTCCGAACGTTCTATCTGGGTCGCCGCGTTGGTTCGATGGAAATCGACCCCGTGCTTTTATCGCTTACGATTATCTAATCCGACACCTCGACACCTTGCAATTACCTTTGCCGCGTTCTGCCCCTGTTCCATCCGACCACTGGTTCCGCAGTCAAACGCTACTAGTTTAACGAAGCGATTATTCCTTCGTAACTTTTTCTTCATTCTCTCTCGATTCTCTCTCGATTCTCTCTCGATTCTCTCTCGATTCTCTCTCGATTCTCTCTCGACCGTTTCGAATCGAACGGCCACCGGACACGGCGAAGACAACCAGGAAACGTTAAACGCCACGCAGCAGGACGAAACTGGGCGAAATTCGGTATGTATGTAGGTCGGTCGTTCCGCGACGCGACGTAACAAGCTCCGGGGATGATTAACGTGTCACAAGAGGGAGACGACGATTGCGAGATCGTTTGAGAGTAACAATGGCGAAGGAGAAATTACGCTGTCAGTTGGGTGTACAGGAGCAGCGAGAGGCACGTAAGCGAGCATGTAAGTAAGAAAGTTTGTCTCTGAACACGCCGGTCGCGGATGTACGGGTGAAAATAGGCGAGCGAGTCAGGAAGGAACACCGTGGACGATAAACCGACGAACGAATTATTTTTCTTTTAAAAAGGTATCCGTTTACGCGCGTAGACGCTCTTCCAAACGCGGAGAAAGTACGCACGTAGTGATTAAAAGTAGTTTCGTAACTTTCGTTGTAAGGTCGAAGCGATCGATGAACGTCGATGGATGATCATGGCAAATTAATTTGGAAGCACGCGATGTCTTCGATCCTCGAGCGTATATCATTTTTACCGAAGCACGAGGTTAATTAAGTACGCGCAATCGAGGAGTGAAAAGATTGGACATCGATCGTGACTAATAGCAACGACAGACGTTTACACCTTGTATAGAACAAAATCACAACAATCGAGACAGTCATGGCCTTTAATGAGGCGTGCTATACCTTTCGACACAACGGCCAAACGGCAATCGAAGTACCGATTGCAACAACAACTTATTATTGCAAAACAAAAATGCGGTTGTGCTAAAAGGCAGAAAAGTTCTCCGGTAACGGCGGGCGTGAAACGTTCAAACGCCGTCTCCGATAATTCTTATCGTTGTTTCGATTTGCAACACAAGTCGAAAAATAGTGTAACGCTCGAGCGTACACGTACGGTATTGGCTGATGTTGCGAGCGATGCGGCCTTTCTTACCATTAACTTTCAAACGATCAGACTCGATGACGCGAAAGAGATTTTAGAGAAAATATATGAAAATTTCCAAAGAAATTATTCTTTGCCCAACATACGTACCGAAGAGACGATCGTTATTCATCGTGTAGCAAATTTCCTCGAAATTGTAGCCAGAATCGATTCGCCTAGGTATCGAGAATAATATTTCCCCGGTGTTACGTATAGTATTTATCGATAATTTATTTTACTAGGCACGTTCCTATATTTGTCCAGCCGGCAATAACAGGTTCTAACAGTGCATTCGACAATGGTTACGTGTCTCGTATTACCGTTAACGTTTTCGGAAACTCTTTCTCTCCTCAAAATTAGGACACTTTCACTGTCGTACGAAACACTCGGCACCTCGACCAACCATATTTCATCCAGGTTGTAAAGAAAGCCAACGACGTTTGTCCCTGGGTCACTACTTAAAATTTCACTGCTCTTCGCTTAGCATATCTTTGTTACGGCACACGTTACGTACGGTTCAACGTTCACTCTACGTCCATTTCGTTTTCCCGTTTAAATACACGAATCCGTGATGTTACTTACGATCTTACGCGTTTCCCTTCGGCTCTTAACCATAACTTAACTTTATACAACGATCTGATATTTCGAATCTTTATTCGGATAAGGCGGCGACGAACGACGAGGAACGATACGCTTTCTCTCGATCGAACGCAAGTAAGTTTACGTTCAAATCTGACAATTGTTAAAACAATACGATTTCGAGAAGCAACGTTCGTCCGAGCATTAATTTAATCTTCGCCGATTCAAGGCCACCTCGAGCAGCGAAACGATTCTTTCGTTACACACGGCACACATTTTCTTTCCTTTTTTCATTTTTCTATAGTAGACGTAGAGAGCAAGTAGGTAGCAAAAGAGCAAGTTGAACGAGTAAGCGAGCGAGAAACAGGCAAGTCCTGAAGGGGCCTCGAGCATACGCGATAGATGAAAGTGAAAGGGAAGGTAGAAAGGGTTGGCGGACGTATATACTCGTGGCCGCTGTTACTCGCCATATACTCGGCCGCGGGGGCCCACAGCGCAAGATTTACAATCGCCACGAGCCAGAACGGGCCAGAAACCAAGGAAAATACCACGAGGCAGTCGCGAGTACCTGCGTGAACGAGCAAATCACCGCGCCAACCATGATAACATACGTCTGTCCTAAATTACAAGACCAATTTCCATGGTTGGAGAAAAATCTTACATCGACTCGCATTTTCCTTTCTTTCTTTCTTTCTCTCTTCCCCTCTTTCGCCTTTGTTTTTCTTCGTTTTATTTAAACGGACATACACGTACATCTCTATTAATAGACAAATGCTCTATTTTTGAACGAGAGGTATTTCAAGGGAGAGAAAACTCCGTGTTCGCAAGAACTTTATACAGACTATTGGAAAATTGATAACTCGGCCGTTGCAGGTATGTATTTCATTTCGTTCTTTCAACAGCTACGCCGCCGTTCCTCTTGAATGGAAGCGACTTGTTCTGCAAGTAGGCGAATATATGCGTTCGTAATTGACTTTTCAGTCGAGCAGAAAGAGATTGTTGTGTTTTCTCGACGATCGAGTGGGTGAAAACGCTCCCTACACGATTCTAACAAACTTTAGGATAACATTCTGTTACACGGCTACGAATCGCGATTGAAATTACGGATAGAAAGCCGTAGGTATCACGATGATCCCATCGACACTGCGGAGAATAACACTTTGTCGTGTAGGCGGCGCAAGAATTCCACTTTAGATCCCATGTTACACTCCATTTTAGCTTTCTCTAAAATTTAAATTACTTTACGATTTATGTAATTCATACCGTCGACTCTCGTCGTGCGATGAAATATTAACATTTCTCGCATAAAGGAAACGCGTAATCCGTGCATTATCCGAACGCTAAAAACGTGAATGGCGTTCCACTGAAAGATAATTCAATGAATATTTCACAACCAAACGTACGTCGACCAAATTCTTGATTGCCTCTCAAACGTATTCAAGGTTAGCGCATATACTTTCCCGTAGAAATATCTATTAGATCGGAAAGTTACTCTTCCATCGAACATCTTCTTGCATTTGCGTCAAATTTTCATCGGACGTTCGTTACAAGGTACGTAGCCGCATCCGTGGATAGCCGTGGAAGGGACCAGCCGCCATTCAGAAGATCGAGACGCAACGAACAACCGTATTCCGCGCAATCGACAGAAATTTCAACGCGCGATGTAATCGTATCTGCCAATTCGGCGAAACTCGGCTCGAGTGAAAGTGCACGCCGCGAGTGAAACATTTTCGCCTAACGTCTTAAACCGTTAAAATCGCGCGGCCGAGTTTTATCGTGGGACGACGTCCGATTTTTATTTTACTCGGAAACAACAATCGCGTTTTAACTTGGTTTCTCGCCTAGCGATCTTACATAATCAGCAGCCTGTTGCTGTAAACTCGAAAGAGCGCTAACGAATTTCAAGCAGCTTCGAAGTTCGTACATGTCGTTCCAAGTGCGGATCAACACTAACTATTTATACGTTAATACGTTAATACGTTTATACCTTATAAAAAACTTACTTACAAGTCTTTCTTATATCGTGTCGTCGACGATCGATGATTTCGCCACGATGACCGAGCGCGACGTCGACGTAAATATGATACCGTTTCAAATGCTCCCTTGTTACGAGTAAATATAACGAGATCACGATTATATACGAATGTCGCGTAGAAATATAATAATAACAATTGTATCGAAGCATAAATTATCGAGGCGATAATTTTTTATTTGTAGACAAGAATCTTCAAATACCGTTTACCAATAATGATAATCGCCAAAGATGAATTTGGGAAAGCGTCAGCGGTATCGCCAGCGAAAACGGTGGAATACGCGTCAGATGCTTACAAGTTTTAAGCGAACCTAACGTACGTTAGAAAGCCGTAAGAAACGATCTGACGCCGGTAATGTCCGTGACCAATGGTGCGCCAAGGGCCGATTATCAAGATGCAAAAGCAGAAACGATGACCGAAGAACGAGACTAAGAACTTGCTCTCTCTCTGTCGCGCGCGCAGTGCGAATCGCACGCGCGGATTCCCACGGTACGAGATAAGACCTGCAGAGATAAAGAGAAACACGAGGGGGAGAGAAAAAGGGAGAAAAGAAGAGAGAGGAAGGGAGGGAGGGAGAGCAGGGTAGGGAGAGATGCGAAAAGGAAACCGAGTAAAAAGAGGAGGAGAAAAGGAAAGAGAAAGAATAGCGGTGAGAGGACAGGGGAGAGGGGGGGGGGGGAGGGAGGGAGGGAGGGAGGGAGAGAGAGAAAACGGCGAGGACGATGTGGGAAAAGAGGAAGCTAATCAGAAGCGGAAGTACGCTCTGGCGAGGCCCGAGGCCTTGAGAAGCATAGTCAGCCGCGCAGCTTTTAGCTCTCTTAATTGCAACTTCATTTAACGTGCCCTACACATCGAAACGTTCGACCAATCCGAGGCCTCTACGCCGCGAGACCGCGTCTTAATAACCGTCTTATCGTCGGCGAAGAAACGTCTGAGAAGGAAGCAACCGCAGGCGGACCGTGGAAGGTGAAAATGGTCGAGAGACACGCCGGCAGCCTACGTAGAAAATTCAACATTCTTTTATACAAATGCTCGTCGATCGCGTACCGACGTTCCTCTTCGTTCATCCATCTTTTCGTCGTTCGACGAGTTGAACAAGCGGACGCATAGCGAAATCTACTAGACGTTGTCAAAGGATAAATTTAAATTTACGATTGTGACGTATTTCCCATCCGGGCGAGATTCGCATGCCCGCGAATGTTTTTTTCAAACCAATATCATAACGTTGTAGGTACTAAATCGTAATAGGCCGATCTACGATGTGTTTTTTATACATCCATATTATGCCGGATGTTATTGCCACGCTATGAGTATCTGCTTAACGCTTAACAGAAAAAAATGCAATCGTGTTAAATATACTATACTCGTACTGTGCCTGCGCGTGATTATAGTTATCTCGCGGCACCTATATTAGTTACAATCGGTCCGCGATAATCGAGTTTTGCTATCAACTGCCAACATTTCTATAGAGCGATAATGCTACGCGTTGCAGTTTCGTTCCGATTTAATCCCATCTATGACCATGAAATTAATTTCCAATATCACAGGAGAAATCAAACGTTCGTAACAGATAGGAAAATAGAAATAGGACGAACGATAGAACGATCGGGGTCTGCACGAGAAATACAACGCGGTCGACGTTCGTAAAACGGTTTAAAGAATAGCGAAATAGAAAATGCACGTGTTACCTGCCGATCGCAATTAAGCGAAGAAAACGTACACTTATCTTACGTAACGTCAATTGGACGTGATTCACGATGGATTTAGTCGGTTGTGTATCGATTATCGAGAAGCGATCGATATCAAATAGAACGTAAGAGGCACGCGACATTGTTTTCGAATATCGGATATCGAATATCGTGGCCCATCGAACTCTCGATACTCGTTTACCAGCTTCTCGTTAATTAATCGTTTTTACGGCAGCCGATCGTCCTCCGCTAAACGAATCAATGATCTGCTGATCAATGACCATGTAACGTAGATAAAAGCGATCGAGATTCGCGCTGAAACGTTACTATTTACTCGGCCGTTGAAAACAGGTGCTTGAAAATTGCGCGACAGATATTCAAGCTTTTTGTTTAATAGATATTACTATTTGTTTAATAATAAATCGTCTGTATGGTAGATTGTTCGTAAATACACCTGTTACAAGTCGAGTTACTCGAACACGCGGTTATCTCGGTACGAATGAAAATATTTTCTTTCCGATGTGCCGATCAAATTTGTCTTAATGGAACCGAACTCGCCTTTCACTAGCCTTACTAATCATCCAGCGAACACTACCGTATATGGCATCTGTAAAGTATTTTGTAGTTTGCGTAAAGAAATATTTATTTCTACGTACGCTTCGAATATCACGAGTGACGCAATCGCATAAATAATTTGTTTAGAAAATGTAATGTGAAAGTAAGGGGCCTGTATTCTGCTTCATTCGCCGAAGCGTTCTATGTGAGATAATTCGAAAGAGTGTTACCTCCAGAGAGAATTCTCTTCTATGAAAGAGACAACATTTTCTTCTATGAAAGAGTAGATTAACGTTAACTCGGAATTTCGACTGGTTCACCTTTCAAACTTGACCGTAATTTCTGTTTGCATCGGAATATTTGCGTCGATGCAAGTTCTATATGCACTGACTATGCGAGAGCGCAACATAAATATATCCGGCAGATAATGACCACATGAATACGAAATGGCGAACGTAAAGACGCCTTTCGACGAGCCCGACCTTGACTCGAGATCGCTTTTTCTTTACGATCCGTCATCGCGAGCCATTGATGACCACATAGAACTCGCGAGTCCCTCCTCCATCTTTTTTTTCTTAAAAACTGTTGCGCAACCAACGTTCATGCACGACCATGGAACACCTGAACTTGAATTGCACGTTCAGGAGAGAAGTTTTTACGTCGTTATGCGAACGAGTGGACGAGTCTATTCGAAAGTTTTCTGAAGATTACCAAGATATTAACGAAGGACAACAATGACCAATAAACAGCAAGGACAACGAGGACAACGACGGCCGCGGTGAAATTGTTATTTCTTTCGTACACCGAATACCTGGCTCGTTCAAGGGACCATATTATACGTATTTTAACGTTTATAACGTTCGCGCTGCTATTCTTATTCGGACGAATACACGCAAATCGATCAGGTTCGGATTTAGTACTACAGGCTCTTCGACAGAAATAGGAATTACTTTCGCGAAGTCAATATAGTCGTGCAATTTGTTCTACAACTGGTTCGATCATATTTTCTCATTGTCAGTGCGGTTCGTTGCAATCTATCTACCTGTCTCTGAGTACGTTAGATCGTTTTTGCTTCCAATTACGTCGCCACTTTAATTTACACAGTCTCTTATATCCAATCGTATGGAATGTTGGTTCACTGCTCCGGTAATTTCCTCATTATCGTTCGTAGTTTCGCCGTTTCCTCGATATACCGACATGCTGTGTCAAGTGACGCGCGGTGAAATAAAAATCCAGAGAACTCCTCGAACTCGTTGAATTTCGTTTTCAACGGGGTTTTCTGCTGCTTCGCGTGCACGTAATTGCACACGAGCTCGTGCTACGAATCGTCACGTTCCGTACGAGTTTTATGCAAATATCGTCAGCTCGCATCGTTTCACTTGTACGTACAAACAGTTCGAATTATCGATGCTAGCGTAACGATTAAGCTTACAGAAATTACGCCGAGTATCGTTACACAAATTCGCATCTAAATTCGTTTGGTTACATGGGCAATCGTTTGCCGATGTTTGAGTGCTAGCAATTTTTGCCTCGACACGTTAACTCGATTTACGAATCGTAACAGAAGCGAAGAAATTTAAAACAGATCGGTTGTCGCGTTCGTCGCTTAGTTTAAGGATAATGCTTTGCTATTCCGTATTCTATGTTCTCACCTTGTCGTTTTAATCGTCCGTATTTTATCCAATATCGGTGGTATCCAAAGAAAGCAAGTCGGCGAACGGCGGTGTTTTCCTTAAGACTCTCTCGAAGAGTCACGAAGCATCTCCACGAGCCGACGACCCGAAATCCCGTGATAGCGGCGACGAGGACGACGGTACAGACACGTGACATACATTGATATACCGGAGCATGTATCACCACCGGCACGAGAAACAGATCGCAGCACGTCGTACAGGAACGCAGACGAAACGATGGAACATTAAACAGACGGTGTAGCAACGAAATATGATCGAGACAATATCGGAGTTGGCACTGAGAATCACTTCACATCGAAATACACGTTCACATAGTCACGATACGCGAATGAATGACAAGTCGTAGTCTTCGTGCTTGAAGGAAATTCGAACGCAACCGATAATAATCAGAAGTGGTATTCGAATGTAGCGTGGTTCTTCTTAATTTCACACATGCCACAGGATAACCACGCGCGATCTCATCGAAAGGGTGTAATTTGGTAGCCCGATACGTCGCACGACACCCTAAAGCGATATTCGAGGTAAACGGAAGAACGATGTATCGGGCACGATAACTAGGATCACACTGACGGCGATGGTGACGATTATGACGATAGCGACGACGATGACATCGACGATGATGATGATGACGACGACAGCAACAACAAAGACGACGGCGACGACGACGACGACGACGGCGACGACGACGACGACGGCGGCGGCGACGGCGGCGACGACGACGACGACGACGACGACGACGATGACGACGACGACGACGACGACGACGACGGCGACGACAACGACGTGGAGAACTTTTTTCCAACGGGGTCTGCTCCGTTGGCTGCCCAGGGTCAACCGGCTGGCTCCGAGCGCGGCACTTTTACCCGTTGGGTACTCTCAAGGACTCGGAGGTAGCTCCTATTCCTTTCTCTTATCCTTTCGCGCGCGCGCCTTTTTTATCCCGCTAACCTTTTTAAGCGCACTTTTAATTCCGCTCGGCCGCGTGTCTCCGTGCAGCGTGCACGAGCTCTCCAAGATCTTATTGTAAAAGAGCGACGTACGTCGAGCAGGATCGCCGGGGGATGTATTATCGATCAAAGTGGAGAGAGACACTGGGAAAATCCAGTACGCCGAAAGGGTGAACCAGAGTCGAAAGACTAGAAAAGTACGTGGTCTCTCGTCAGAGTTGAGAAAGATAACAAGTGGATTCAGCCACATCCGGATCGTCTTTCAAACTTGTCCTCCGCTACTACTGGTGTCCTCGACAGAGAGACTTCTCCGTCCTTTTCCTCTTTCTCCCGGTTGCCGAGCCGTCTGACTTCTTCTTTCACGACTCGGCACTCCGCCGGCCGCTTCGTCGTCGTCCACCCCCTGAGACGATCCAGAACTCGTGCTCGAACACCGTATCTCCACTGCGTATCGTTGCCTTACAATTTCCTGCGACGCGGCGGATCACCGCCGTTTCTCTCTCCTTCTTCCACTTGCTTCTCTTCTTCCTCTCTGCCTCTCCCTTTCTCTATCTCCTTTCTCTTCTGGTTTTGTAATCCGTTTTACGAAACTTCTATAGCCCGGACGTGGTAGCGGTGGCGGTGGCGGTGGCGGTGGCGGTGGCGGTGGCGGTGGCCGTGGCGGTGGCGGTGGCGGTGGCGGTGGCGGTGGCGTGTGGTGGAAGCGAACGGGACGCGATCGAAGGATCAAGAGACGGGCTCGAATTCTACCACGAAATTGGCTGCTAAAGGCACGCCGTGACAGGGGATCCTGGTGCCTTCTTCGTCCCGGAAGCGGGTTACCGGTGGGATACCAGCGACGACCTTGAACACTCGCGTTTCGCAGCGCACAACACGACCAACAAACATACGAGAACGATCGTTTCCATCGCTTTCCTCGTCGACGTCGCGGACACGGTCGACGATTCGGACGAACACGGGCAACGATTGTGATCGAACGCGTTCACCGTATGCGCGCTCTTTCACCTGTTTTCGTCGCGGGAGAGACCAAACCGAGAGTTCGCGTCGGCGTGCACCAGCGTCGTCTAATCGGAATTAGACACAGATTTCACGAAGCAGCGGACTAGAAATGTTGTTACACAATTGCACACTTCTTTTCTTGCTCCCGTTTTCCGTCTCGTCTCGTTTCGTTTCGTTTCGTTTCGTTTCGTTCCGTTTCGTGCGTTCCACTGTTCGAGTTCCCGACAATCACCGTGTTCCTTCCGCGGGAATGGTGCCCGCGATCGACTCTCGCTTAGGAGACACGTCCAAGAGAAACAGCTCGAAGGTGGGACCAAATCCGAAAGCCACCGAGAGAAAGACAGAGAGAGAGAGGCAGAGATATTCGGCTATGCCCAGCCTACGAGACAGGATCGGATTTTAGCGCGCTCCGCACGCGCTCCCGCGAGCCCAACTCGGCGGTTTCAACTTTTACTTTCAGCTCTTACACAACGCAGCCCGCTCTTGCTTGGTACGTAAGCGGCAACCAAGCACCGAGTCTCGCTCTTTGCTCTTCCGAAGCTTCTTCTTCTTTTTCTTCTTCTTTTCCTCCTTTCCACCTTCTTCTTTCTCCTTTCTCCACCTTTCCCTTCCTTTCTCTTCCTTTCGCTCCGATCCTTTCACGATTTCACAATTTCCCCAGCTGTCTCGGCTATCTCTCTCTTTATTTCTTCCTTTCTTTCCCCCTTTCTCTCTCTTTCTCTCTTTCTCTCTTTCTCTCTCTGTCTCTCCCTCTCTCTCTCGCTTTCCCTGTGTCACAGTTCCAATTCTTGCGATGTTAAATATCGTCGTATCGATGCCGACGATGCACAACCGCGATCCGCTTAAACCGTTGACATTCTTCTGAAATCCCCGAAAAGCTCGTTTAATATACGACACCGGACTTACCTAAAGAGCACGTGCGTCGACGAAAGCACGTGCGGATGAGCACGTGTCCGGTGTTTTCGTTCGGCAGGAACGCGCACTCGGATCGCACTGATAACGACGTGTTGTGCCACTCGTTTTCAGATACCACGATATAATAAAAAGCCGGAGAAAATTCACGGTGCGGACGATGTCCGATCGTGTCGGCACAGTCCCATGGAAATCCGGTAGATAGGAGCAACCAGAGGCCACGTGGCCTCCCGACGAAGACTCGCGGCGAACGACGGCAACGATCACGACCACGACCACGACAACAATGACAACGACGATGATCGTGAGCACGATCACCGATAGAAACGAAACGTTAACAATGTTGTCGTTGACTTTCACGAAATTTGTCTCACTACACACGCGTTGCACACACGCACGTCATACACAGAAACGACACGTTCGATCGACACGATGTATGTTTTTCGCGCGTGATCTCTCTCTCTTTCTCACTTCGCCGGAGGACTTCTTCAGGGAGAGAGGGTCTCTTCCGGTCTCCGCGGTGTGTCTCACTGCTCCTCGCTCCGTCGTAACTTTTGCGCAAACCCGAGACCCTCTCTTACTCTCTGTGCTGTTCACGCTCTCTCACTCTTTCCTTCTTTCTCTTTTCCTCTTTCTCCCCCCTCTCGCTCTCTTTTCCCTCCCTCTCTCTCTCTTGTCCCTCTCTCTCTCTCTCTCTTTCTCTCTTACTCTCTCCCTTTCTCTCTGTCTCTCTGACTATCCGTCTATCTCTATCTCTACCTCTATCTCCGTTCTGCGTACGATACTTCGCTTTTTCTCTCTCTTTCTCTTTCTCTGGCTGGTCCTAGGTAAACGCGAAGAGAGGTAGACTGGGCAGTCGACGAGTGACTACGGTGGTGGTGGTGGTAGTGATGGTGGTGGTGGTGGTGGTGGTAGTGGTGGTAGTGGTGGTAGTGGTGGTGGTTACGATGGTGGTGGTTGATGCGATCCGATAGTAGTGGTGGTACACGAATTCCGCTTGAAACGAGTGCGTATATACCGTCCACTGATCGGAGCGTGGCAGGACGGTGACAGTGACGATGATGGTAACTGTGGTAGTAGTGACTCTGCGGTGGTGGTGGTGGTGGTGGTGGTAGAGAAGAGGCCAGGTGGGCCCCGTGGCTTACAGACGAGCCCAGAAAGGGTTGAGGGTCCGAAAAGCACGGTTCTCTCTCTCTCGAGAACTCCCGGCGGAATACTCACGCTAGAGAGGAGGCCTCGCGAGCCTCGTGAGTTCGTTCGTAAAGGGACCGTAGTATTGGTTCCTCGTCGAGTGGCACCTCTTCTCTTCTCTCTTCCTCTCTTACTCGCTCTCCCTCTATCTATCTTTTTCCTACGCTTACTCTTTCCTCCCACCATTGCCCCACCACCTACCACCACCTTCCTCCACTCTCCCTTTCCCCACTGGTGCTCTCACTATTACATTACAAATAGCTCTCTTGCCTAGGCCGCGTTTGTGAGGTGTTGCTCCTTCCGTGCACATTTATGTTACTCAACATTGTGTGCAAGTACGCGCGCCACGATTCACGTGTGGAACCTGTGTGTTTGTGTTCCTCGATGCACATGCACGAACCGTCGTACGATAAGAGTACAGACTTCGTCTGTTTTCGTTTCTTCCGTCTTCTTCTCTTCCTCTCTCTCTCTCCCTCCCGCCCTCCCCGCCTGCTCCCCCTCTCGCCACCCGCCCTGTCTCACTCCCTTCTACGTTCTCCTTTTCTCTTTCTCTGTTTTTCATCTTTTCTTTCTCGTTTCTCCGTCTAGACGCGCGCATATGTCCATATCGTTCGGTAGTGTGCACACGTACGAACGCACACGCGAAAATCGCAACCACTCTATACTCTTTATTCTCGTCCTCGTCGCTCGGATGCGGCCGAATAGCGAGTTTCTTTGTCACGATAATGGTGTAATACAAGGCTCCGCTCGTGCTCGTGCACGTAATACGTAAGAATGGAGCGAGAGAGCTTCGCAGACCCTTGCGCGCCTCTCCTTTTCTTTCCTTCCTTCGTTCTTTCGTTCTTTCTTTTACCCTTTCTTTTTTTTCTTTCTTTCATTTCGTTTCATTTCCTTCCTCCTCTTCCCTACGACCCGAGCTCTCTCACCCCGTCTTTTGCGACCCAACGTTTCCGTTCTTTCTGTGCGTCCTCCCGTGAGCCTTTTCCTCCTGTGTCCACCATGTCTATCTCTGTAATCTCTGTCCCGTTCCCTCTATTATTCTGTCTTCCTTTATCACCGGCTGAAACTTTATCTTTTGCTTTTCACTGCCCTCCCTCGATCCGTCCCACTCCCACTCTTTGTCTTTCCCGCTTCTTTTCTCACTCCGCCTCGATCCTCTGGTCTATGCGAACGAGCAAACGCGCTTGCGCGTCTCTTCAGTCTCTCGCGAACCGAGCAGATAGAACGTTATGTTTTCACCGCCTCCCTTCTTCCTTCCCCTTCCTCCTTCCTGTAAATCCCTCTCTAGGCTCCAGATCGCTCTCTCGTTTCTTTCGCCGACCTTCCAACACGTACCTATTCTCCTTTCGTTCACCTATCACTCCCACGTGCTTTCTTCCCATTTAAGAACGTATGGCCCGCGACCGGCCGTTTCATCCAATCGGTTCGAGCGCGCGACCGTCGCGCGTACTCTTTTTCATCCGAAGAATTATGTCGTTGTTCCAGTTATGCATCGGAAACGCTTTCAGCCGTGATCGATAGTGAAATGCTTGAATGACTCGCTGGTAAACACCTACTGCTTCGAGCTTCCTCCGCGTTTACTTTGATTACGAGTTTAGCTCGTGACACGAACATCTTTAACCGCTCTTATCGTCGGATTAACCGGTTCTGCTTATTTGTCCGTTTGTACACGGTCCGTTCCATGCTTCGATCGTTTACAAAAGACTCGCTTGCTTACTATGCTGCAATTCGAATTTTTTAGAATGGTCCGATGGTCCATTCGCAGCTTTGCGCGGTAGTTGCTTCGAATCGATAATTACGCGTCGCAAAGCATCGTAAAAGTTGCAAGGAAACTCTCGTTATCGCGAACCGGGTCTACGAAAAACGAGCGGAAGCTTTTCAGCGACGTTTTTTCATTCATTGTTGCGATTCGTGTCAGCCGTCTGTACGCCGCGCGTTCGTTTCATTAACGAAAGCTTTAGCTCGTGAACGTTTTACTTTTCATTCGGACTATTTATAAACATTCTTCGAAAGAATTTCATGGCCGACTGGTGTGGCTTGAATTCGAGTCGGTGCACCAGGTATGCGATTGTTTCGTCGTTCCTCTTTCTCTAGCCAGATAGCAGGGGACAGGCGTACCCGCAGCTAATGCCATTCGTAGATTCGGTCAACGATGTGCACGCGTCCGGAGATTACGGCAGCGCAGCGGCTGGCTATACTTAGAGCGGTAGACGAATTTCGCTCGGGGGACGCTCCGAAAGGAGGTCGAGAAACAGCTGATGCGATATGTGTTGCGTTCAGCTCCTCGCCGCGATAAACTCTTCCTATGCTCTTTCTCGCCACGAAACATAGTCCGACCGTATTAACACGTTGACTGTCGGACGAATTTTGCATGTTTTACGTATAAAGTGCGAACGTTGTCGCTTATTTTATTAGCATCGTACGTAAGATTTTGTAAGATGCGTATATAGTATGCCCGATTTAAATATATATACGCGCTATATTCTTAAGCATCGTAAATGCAAGGGAATATTTTATACGAAAGTCGGTGTTTCTTTCACGGAAGAAACTCAACGCTATTACTACCGACTAATACGTAGCTACTTGCACGTGTATGTAATATACAATCGGTTAAAATTAAAACGATACGAAACTATCCAAGTATATGTGATTATGTTCCTATCTCGATAACGGTAAACGCTAATATTGATAAAAATACTTGCATGCTTTCTAACCGGGGATAAAAAGATCTGGTACCGGTCATTTTGATTTGGTAGCTTTGTTGTTCGTATAACATTTTGATTTTTATTTTCATTGTTATTACATTATATACATGTTGTTTTAATAACGACGTAATTTTTTTTAAACGGAGCTGTTGTTACTGTCGTCACTTTATTATACATTTCATGAGATGAATTCAACAATATACATCACGAGTACATTTCAACGTTAATTTGTGAAAAATTACTAGCAAATACGTAAGTAAGTTTGTATCTTCTAGTCGTGCCATCTGTGTCTACGATACGAGAAACAATCGAGTCGAATGCTTTTGTTTAAAGGAGTGATTACATTAGCGTGTTCCTACATATATGTAATACCGCGTGTACCCTCGATCCAGGGGTATACAGACTACAACAACCAACATTGTTACAGCATTTTCTAGAGCATTTAGTACTTGGCGTCAGCGTAATTACGAATATTGAAAACTGTACGAATAGACCGCTTATTTAATTTAAATCATCGATGACCTCCATGGTGCCCCTGGTAGATCTATCGTTAATCACGAGTAAGTCGTATGACATACGTGTTAATTCGATTTCTTCGATCGAATAAAGTACTTGCGGCTATAACAAAAAGCAAAGATCGAGGGAGCCTTGAAATAAAATAATCGGAGCCGGAATAACGTGAAAATGTCAGTACGTTGCTTTGTTCGAGTTGTACGAACTGTCGTCGGCCTCGTTCGATTTATTTCGTGATTTAATAGTAGGTGCTGGAAGACGTTGAACAGGCCCGTTACTGTGTTCCACCTGCGTTAAAAATGTCATCCTCTCGCTTAATAATTTAGTCGCTAATCGATGAGAAATCGATGACCTTTTGGACAAATATGAGCGTGGTAACTTGGTAACGCCGTCTTAATCAATTGAATCCAACGTTCGATCGTTTCGACAGTCGATAAAAAGAAATGCGAGCGGTAGCGATGCGTTTCCCGGAGGTGTATCAACGTTAAATGTCAGGTTAATCATCGTTCACGCGATCCATTATTTGACGTTGATTATCGAAAAATTGACGACGATTTTTCGAATGAACGAACGTAAAAACGTAAAAGGCAAACTCTTTCTCCGTTCTTTTTCCTATCTTTCTTTCTCTTCCAAGAAGCCGTCGTACGTTACGTTAAATATTTACCCGTGCTATCTACGTCGGCGTAATTGCGAGAAATTAATTAATTCGCGCGCAGTCTCGTGGACTCGGCCCGTTACCGCCTGGCGTCGAGTTATCGAGCTCGATACTATTTATTTATTTATGGTGCGGTCTAAATTAAAAGCGCGTCGAGAAGGCCAAACGCCTTGCGTAATCGTTACAGGGAACACTCGGCTGTTTATCATTACGTGCGAAAGATAGAAGGAAGTGGAGGGGGAAAAAGGAAGTGAGAGAGAAAGAAGAACGAAGAAAAGAGAGAAAAGTTGCAAGGTCCTGTTCGACCTCGGCACGCATGCAATTAAACGCTCTGCTATTTTTTTTTCGCAATTTCTTCTTTGTTTTCCACTGTACCATCGAGATCTGCGTTTTGCTAGTATTCGTTTCCTTCGGTTTTTGCTTAATTTGCATTCGTCTTGCTCGTTATTTATCACAGCGTAGTATTCTTCGTTTCATCGTATAGCCAATGGAGGAAAAGCCGACAGATGCCGCGCAAATTGCTTGGTGAACTTCTATCTTGCCGTTGCTTTCTACATTGAATTCGTCTAGTTGAAAGTCGTGACAGAGACTCGTAACTATAAACTACTAACGTCGACCATGTACATAGGTGGTGAGCAAACATTTCTCTCGCTATCTGCACAATCTTATCACCTTAGAAATTCTTTTCCCCGCCTGACTCATGCGACGGTATATGTATAATTAGGACAGCCTACTCCAGTCGTCGCGTCGTTGTCGACCGGTAAAACGAATTCAACTCTTTACCACGGCGGAATCGAAAGGTCTTTCGTGCGATAGCGTTTCCCCGCAGCCACCATTTCCATGCTTACAATTTCTAACTGTTGCGTCCGCGATTTGATATTTCACGCAATACATAATCTTCTATGAACGTTGCTCAACGCAGTCTGTCGCTCGACGTAATTCTTTACGAACGTGTATACGTTATATATAGTTATATATAGTTGGAACGGCACGCGCGAAAGTATCAGCCTCCTTCTGTCACAGGCAACGTAAAAGAACAGAAATTCCGTTGACACGGCACTATGCACAGAAATTATGGAACAACACCCTTGGACCGCTTGGTCTCTTTCGTGAGACGGTCTCACCCTACTCCTAACTCCTTCGCTCCGTCTTTTTCTCCGTCCATTTCTCTCTCCTTCTCTCTTCCACTGTCGGACTCTCCTTTCTAACTCTCCTTACTGCTACCTCGTCCCATGAGATGGTCGCCGACCGTCGTACTTGCACCTTTCTCACAACACGACGCGACGCAGCTCTAGCCATTCCTTCTTTCCTTGTCCCTTTCACTCGAATCGAACCAGAAGGGGAAAGAAGCTTCAGCGAAACGAGAAAGAAAGAGAGAAGAAAACCGTGAAAAGGGAAGGGAGAAGCGGGGACGAAGGTGCAACGGAACGGGATGAAAAGGGGGACGAGAGAAGAAAGAGGGAGAAAGAGAGAAGGAGAGTGTCGAAAGAGAGAACGAGTGAGAATGTCGAAGAGTGAGAGGGGGGGGGGAGAGAGAGAGAGAGATAGGGAAGGAGAATGCAGAATGAGAAATAGAAAGACGGAGATCCAGTTTGACCGTATAGGTTAGATCCTCGTTGGTCTCGTATATTTCGAGGTGACTCGTTTTATTGCGAATCCGGTTTGCTTCCCGTGACGGAGGGTGAAGCAAGAAAGCGCGCGAGGACGAGAGGAAGAGAAAGAGAGAGAGGGTGAACGCGCGAGAGGGCTGCGATGGACGGCGAAGGAAGTGGAGGAGGAGGAGTCGTAGGAAAAGGAAAGGAAAGGGAGGGATCTTTCTTTGGTCGTTCCAACGATACGGGCCCTCCCTTTCTCCTCTCATTCTCTTCTAGTCGACGCTGCACGCTTCGTTGCTGAATCGTTGCCTGTCGAGCTTCCATCGTTGCTGCCTCGGAAGAGACGGCGAACGCGCGTCGGTGATGCTTGCTCTTGTTGCTACCGCTAGTTGCTACCGACCGGTAGTTCGAACACCGATGCACATTACGCGATGCTGGTGTAGGTGATAGAGGTGACGAAGCTGGAGGTGGTGGCCAGTTTCAAGGTTGCCTCCTCGATCGTTACAACTTGCGCACACAGTTAACAACTAGTCGTACTCATCTTGGACGATTTCTTGGGCACGATTTTCTACCGGTATGTCGATACTCGTGCTCGATCGCGAATATACAAGTATGCGTTCAACGTCATCGATAAATTCTCTTGCTTTAATTGCATAATGATTCGCCGCAGATACGAGAGATTTAAAAGAGGTATTACAGAATCAATCGATCGTCGTCGACGTTATTTCGACCCGTCCTTCGGAATCGATAAAAATAATCAATTTGTTTGTTTGCTTAATTGCATATCTGGTATCGTTACTTGTTGCGCTTACTCGTTGTACGTTATTTTCGCAAGCGTCGCACACGAGCTTCGTTTGGTAGATAAGCATTTGGTCGACGAAAGCCTCGTTGGTAAATGTTCGTAATTCGAAAATAATAATAGGTGGGCTTTCTGGCAATATATTTGAAATACTAAATACCTATCTGCAATTCTTTCGGTACGTCTAAAGTTCACGAGTAAAACCGATCATAGTTTTATTTATAAAGTAGATTGTTACAAAGCTGCAAATTTTTCCAAAAATTTGTAAAAAATCTTGTTATCTGCCTAAACATCGTTCAAGATTGCATAACACACGCTTCTACGTACGTATGTCACATACGTATGTAACGCACTTAGAATAAAGATAAATGGATGTCGTAACTACAAAATGGATACTTATTAATGGTATAAGAAAAATGAACCTTTTAAACATGTTATTATAGATCTAATGTAACGAAGATTATGTTTAAAATTAGCAAGTACCCGATAATTTGGCGGCGGGAATATCCAGTGTCCTTTGGAGGAAATGCTTCGAATTAATCGTCCGTTGGTTTCGTAACCTAGCGATTCGATGATTTGGAAAATGAGAAAAACAAGCTCTTCTTCGAGTCTCGCGAAACGGCCGCGCCCCATTAGGATTCGAGGAAAAAACCTTTCCATCCTACTTCGATCGTCTGAGCGAACTTACGTCATTTATGGCGCTTTGTCTTCCTGCTCGAGGTATCTCTGTCTCGGTTTCTCGTAATTGATTACAAAGTTTAGCATAATACTTCTACCTGGGAAATTTAATTATACATTCGCATATGGATGGCATGAAAATTACGCTCGCTTAATAGAATCCGCGGTCCAGGAACTGGCGTGCAGCAACGAGAAGACTGGAACGAAACGAGAGAGATTCTTCTAATTGTCGCGCAATGCCACGATAAGTATCGCAGTAGCTAATGAAAAAATGCTTATGCTTCTCCGTGGAAAGATACGGCTCGGTCTAAAATCAGAACAAGGTTGTGTAAGCGTATGCAGAGAGTGCTAACATTGATAGGTATTTTTGCATTATCGTGGACGCGTCGTTTGATAAAATTTTAAGGAGATCCATAGTGTCACTCTAGGTCGTTGTTTTACCAACTTTCGACGCAGATAAATCGATCTTCGTTGTTTTCTACCTACGAGTACTTTCCATCTACTATAATAATACTCCGTATCTACTACTGGTATTAAAATTCTCATGGAATTTCGAGTACAACGATAACCCCGTCGCTTACGATATCGTGCGAGAGACGTGGTACGTCGATGTTATTGATTTATTATTTACTTCGAGATAATACATTTTTCTTGTTCGACGATCAATTTGTAGCAATTATTTATCAAACATTTTGCAAAATAAAATTAGTTGCACCTTACACGTGCATTTACATATCAAAAGACATGTGCGATTTGTTCGATGCAATGCCTGAGCGAATTGGAACGTAAGAACGCACGCATGAAATTGCTTCTTTCTAGATAAAGTGGAATGCCTGTTTTCTCAAACGTTCTAATAATAGCTAGCAGACAGGTGGGTACATCTATTTATGCACTTGGTTTTCGTTGTTTGCGAAATTACGTATCGTTTCTGTCATGCTAAATGCTCTTTTTCCCACAACGACACCAAGACATTGTTTCATTCTTCGCTCGCGGTAAAAAATAACCAAATAGCTGAACATTTTACCATCCAGCCGACTAAATTATTATTCATAAATTCGTTTCGAGTCGTAAAACGATTCTTAGTATACCGGTATTGTACTTGCATCTGTTACGTCATATCTCTATCCATTCAACCTGTTCCATGCATTTACATTTCGCACAAAGCGCACGAGTAAAATTGATCCATTCGCACGCGTATGCCCGCACATTCCCATGTGTTCCGTCATTTTTCGATTCGTACTTTTACCGGACCCTTCATTCGCATCACTGGCGGAGTATCTACGTATTCGCGACTACGCTAATGGATTACGCTTAAAATCGATCCGCTTTGTCGTTGATCGTGTCTTGCGTGACATCCGTTACTCTCCGAGCATCTCAACTATCGTCGGTAGCAGAAGAAAACTCGGCTGTGCTATCATCGAAGCGGGCAACGAAGTAATAGAGTGTAGCAATAGAGTAGGCTGATGTCATGCGGTAACCTTCTACTTTGCACGTACAGTTGTACACAGAAATGCGCGTCTGTTGCATCGTTG
Source organism: Bombus huntii (assembly GCF_024542735.1). Taxonomy (NCBI): domain Eukaryota; kingdom Metazoa; phylum Arthropoda; class Insecta; order Hymenoptera; family Apidae; genus Bombus; species Bombus huntii. The sequence goes on from NC_066243.1 coordinate 18,083,073, forward strand.
CCCGATACGGTTCGTCGTATAATTTTCTAAATTAGCGTCTCAAGTGGCCGGACGGAGAAACACGAAAAGCGGTTTCATAAAAGCTGCTAGCGAAGGAAGGAAGCCGAAGGAACGTCCGATACGATCGTTTCTTACGCAATTGGGAATTTCACGATGTCCTCGTGGTCGTTATCGTATCGGTGATTTTTGCAGGCATGGCGGTGATTCCACGGAGCTGTACGTCGAGACGCAGGCCGTACAATCGCGTATGAAAAGAACCGAGGTATACACACGGCGGTTCGTGACGAATCTTTCAACGTCGAGTTAGAGTTAACGACGGCTGATAACAGTCCTTTTTCCATGGACGTGCTCGGATAATAGCAGGAAGCCGTCGACTTTCCAAAGCGGAAAACGCAGGTCCGCGTGAGCGCGCGTTTACGTTCACGCGCGTACGCATCGAGTCCTCTGTTTCGCTCGGAGCAAAGGAAAAAAATAAACGTATTCCTGAATAGACCGGTAGCTTCGGGAAACAATAGTTGACTGGTTGCGAGAGAAAACGAGGAAAAAATCGACGCGAACAGCAAAGATGATGCAATCTCGGTATCGAGTGCGAACTGTGTACAACGAGACTTGAAACGATTCTTTCGTGAAAAATAGCGAACCTGATTGCAGATAAATGTTACTTCGCGGAATTTTCATCCTGATAGTCATCTTGTTAATGTATGATTTGTTACGCGATTGTACGTGAATCTAGAACTGACACCGGCAAATTATGTGCGAATGATACACGGACTGTCTACGCGTATACAATCAGATTACTAGATTAACGTGAAATCTCTGGGTGTACAAAAAGTACCTTACATTCACCTCGTCGTTTGAATCAACGATCTGGCAAAAGTCGTGTAAACAACTTACGAGACAGGCTATCTGGCTTAAAAGAAGATAAATGTACTTTCTTATTTGAAATTTCTAATGTAACTAGATGCGTGCGAGGGCTTGCTGCACTGTCGTTGTTGCGTGAATCTAGCTTTATTCGTTGCTTCCTAGACTTTAGAACGGAGAAGTTCCGACCGACGATCAACAAAGACGGGCAGAATAACATCACGTAGAACAAAAAGTTTTCCAAGCTACTCGCCAGGAACGTTGAACATATCGGTCATGGTGTTTTCACGTCTATCCGGAATATTGTCGATTACACCGAGATAAAAAGGTGTTTGCTCAGCATTTAAAAGTGTTGTAACACGATCGACACGTGGAAAGCGTTAGCAGGGAGTGTAGTAGCGCGTCTAACGGTTGAGCGAGATTTTGTAGAATTTCTTCTGGCTTGGATTCAGTGGAATGGCGCCTCGCGTTAATTGGTAATTGTTCCGACCGAGGGTCGACCGCGATACGATAAACGAATAACAACGATAAACGTATCGGCCGATCTTTCGTTACCTTGACTGACACATCGTTAAATCCCACACGCACTTTTTTTTTGCCTTTTTTCTAGACGATCCTGATCTCTCATCTAGTCGTCGAGCACGCCAGACGCGGCATTGCAGTGGCATTACAGATCATTATGTAATGTCATAACGTTATGTGAACGTTTTACATTCGATGCCTTGCACCACTGCGGTCTCAAGGTCTTTACATTGTTGTTTGTACAACGAGTTAACACGTCGATGCGATCCAGGGACGTATTTGCCGGAGAAAATTGTACCTCTTCTCCCGTCGATGCTTGTCAAAATTCATCGCGATAGATTCGTTCTCGTACCGTGAATCTTTACATCGGTTAAATTATCTTAGCACGTTATACGATTGAAGTTGACAAAATTCAAACTATTATTCCATATCACGTTATCTTTCATTAGTGTCGAAGATCGTTTCACTAAATATCGTGGATTATTAATTTAACGAATAATCGACTGTTCGAAATACTTTGATTACCCCTGTCAAGTATACGCCACATTTTCGGGTACTTTTCAACTCGATACGCGTAATGGTAATAATAATCGTGTTCTATTATTGGTAGTGATAAAAAAATTGTTATATAGTTGGCTTAATAAATTCGTAAAATGTTTCTACAGGTGTTCAAGTACAAGCACCTTCGTGGCACGCTATATCCATAATCGAAAAATAAAATTTAATTATTGCTAGGAAATGTTTATCGGTACGATTTAGGGCAGTTATCGTTATCACCGAGCACAGCAAAAACAACTCTCGGAGAGTCTTAACACTTCTGTAAAGACGCAACCTTGAAAGGAAATTTCTCGAAGCGATTTTTCTCGACCTTAAACTCTTCCCTTAGCCCGAATTCGTCGCAACCAGTTCGCAAGCACATAAACGCGTCAATGAAGTATGAAAGGCAAGAAACACTCTGTCAAGCAATAATTCCGCCGAGGTTAAAACTCTCCGTCTTCGGTAAACGGGAAACGTCGTAAACGTTAATTATACAAGCAGGTATAAATAAGGGTTAACGACGGATCGACCGTTTCTGGAATAAGCTCGTTTCGTCGCTACGCTCTGGATATAACCCGTTCACAAAAGAGAATTTTCTCAGCACCGAATGCCACTCTCGAAAGTGCTCTTCCTTATTGTCATTTGCAGCTCCGTAAATTATTTTCGAATGTTTTGCTAACCTCTGTCACGCCGGCAGATCTTATCGAACATTTAAACACCAAAACGTCAAGAGAGCTTCAATCGCATTCGACTCTTGTACCGTGATTTGCGAGCAAAATATATCATCGTTAGATCTTCAATTTGCATTGTCGGCTCTGAATAAGGAATTACAAATATAAATGATATAAGAACGATCTACGTGCATATGGGCCATACATCGACCGTTTCTTATTCGATAATTTATTCTTTACAATTACGACGCACGGAAGCAGGGTAAAATCTCAAAGTTTAATCGATTAATTATTTATTTATTTATTCGTGGGCGAAGACCCCTTGATATCAGGTTTGTGACAAAGTAAAAAAAGGATTAGCAGCAAATAACAATAAATCAACAGTAATTGCACGATTGCGTAAATGAGTTATAATAAAGATTCCGAAGGTAGATAAGCATTTACCAAACAAAATCAATTTTTTATTAGATCGGTTACAGATAATGACCCTTTCTGCTTTTCGCTGTGAAATAACGTAGAAAAGGTCGTTGTTTTCGAGAGCTTTTCTCTTGCAGAAAAGGAATATTATATAATTGTGTAATACAGTTTATTCAAATAAACTAGATTCTTTAAATATATATATATATATATATATATATATATATATATGTAATGTATGTAATCGCTTCCTCATCGGTGCACCATTTTTTTCCTTCCAACAAAGATAAATATCTAGATTTATGATTCAAGTTGATAATTATTTCCGAGAAACAATTCCATATGATACGAAAATAATCACAGCGAGCTGAATCAGAACAAGAGAACCGATTCGACGTTTAGTTGCACAACACCGTGTATCTAATCGATGTCAAAAGCAATAATTTTATAGAATTTGCTAAATATCACGTTATCTTATTACAGATAGCTAGATCATTACACGATTACGTAAAGTTTCATCGCGTCTGGCATTTTCTCCCCGTGCTTGTCGAAGAAACAAAGATATTCGATACGTTTCGACGATAACGAAAGAATTATGTCCATTTTTCTGTATATCGTAAATACCAAAGACTGATCGCGCCACAGTATCGACGTTACTTGTTCGGTATTTTAATAAACTGATTCGCAAAGACGAACGTTGAGCGGAATCGAGCTGAATCTTGCGTCGAGCGTATTTCGACTCTTTTCGAAGCGTATTGCTCGCATTGCCTAACGATCTTGAGGAAAGGGAGCAAAGAAGGGAGCGAAGAAGGAAACGAGAGCCTCGTTTCAGGATGCTTTCATTCACGCGGTCGCAGCCTTTACAATCCTTCGTTTCCGTGCGTGGGAAGGGTTCCATCGTGCATGCAGCTGGGTGAGGGTAGAAACTAAAGAGCGCCGACGAAGAAAAGGACGTGACATTGAAACACATTGCTGGGATAAGCGCCAAAGAAAGTGGAAATATAGGAGAAATAGGAGACAAACATTGTCATCGAACAATTATCTTTGTTAATTTTTTGCTATATTTAGCTGTTTTTGGCGAAAGAACGTTAATGTATATCATTCAATCATAATCTTTGCGACAAACGATTTCTATTTAATGTTTCAGGTATCGCGAAATATAGGTTTTGAAATTATCGTTTCTTCAGTTTCTTCCTGGCCCATGTTCGTACGTCTCCTTTTGTTCTAGTTAATTTACCAACTAACTATTAGTTTTATCTCTTTTAAATCAAGGTTATCTATTTGCGCCTCTGCTTTCTATAGATAGTAGCGAGTTCCTATGAATTGTTTTAGTACGTTTTTCGTATCTTGAGAGAACGATAACGCAAGTTATTTATATTTTTATTTTCCAATCTTGTTACGTTTAGTTTGGTCCTCGATTGGTTGAACTTTAGACTTCAAGGTTATATTTTGCAATAAAAATTGAGTAAAAGATTATAAGTTTGTCAGATTTACATAAGATTGTACAAAGAAGCCTGGTCTTACGCCAATATTTTTGTTCGTCAGCTGTCAAGATCGATAAAGAATGAAATCTGTTTCGAATTCTTCTTTCAAGTAGAAAAAAGCGCTTGGGGACAAGTGGTGGGGTTGAGATCGTAAAATACGTGCCGGTAAGGAAAGGAGGAAAGAGCAAGAGGCAAGAGGAAGGAAATACGAAGGGAATACGCAGAAGTAAGAATAGGAGAATCGAATATAAAAAAAGAGAAGAGAGAGAGAGAGAGAGAGAGAGAGAAAGGAAAACTGGTGACGGAAACGCAAAGAGAGGCAGGAGGCAGAGGAAAATACGATAGAGGCAAAGTCGCATGCGTACATTCTGATAAGGTCTTATCGTGTGAAAGCACCGTGGCCTACTTATACTCGGTGCGTGGTTGTACGCGTCTCTAACGTTTGCGTGATCGCACACATACGCGTGCATCTCATCGTTGGCTACGCACGCAACGGAGTACACACTGACGCAAGCGTGCTGTCGTGCTATTGCAACCACGCGTAAGAGTTTATGCGAGATACGAGCACGCGTGAACGAACGTGCCGTTACGAGAAAAGCCTGTCTATACACCGATGAAAATAAAGTTTCCTTTCTATTTTACAACTTATTTTTCCTACGCTTTATTTATAGACTTTGAACTTTCGTTCTTTCTAGCTGTATTCTTCGAATACTCCCAATCGATAATGATCAAAAGTATTTAGCGATAAAAGTGAATTGTGCGTATCGAGGATGTTATGGAGGAGCCACGAAGCGGGAAACGATACGAACATTTAAACGTCGTTGTGGTGTAATCGGGTGGGATTGCGGCATGCATAATGCAAAACGTTCGAGCCCTAAATACAGGGTGTCTCGTAAGTAACATAATCGGTAAGAGGGTGATTCTACCTCGAACAGACAAGTCAAAAGCGTCGAGAATAGTAGCTTCAAATATGAGCCGATAAAAAATTCATGTACCCTTCGTCTACGTGTAGAAATATTGCAAGTACTTGTTCTTTGTCTATACAGATATCGAAGATGCTTCAATATATAGACTTAAACTTACAGAGATCAGATTTCACTGCAGATGGATAGTGGAGAACGTTCGATCGAGTGGAACATTAAATATCGTCGATTACTCGCAATAATGGAAAAAGCGTGAATACAAAGGAAACGCATTTTCTGATACAACGCAATAAATACAAACATAAGTAGAGACATCAGTCTTGCAGTGAGACGCATTAATAACACTCACTGGGCGAATATCTAAAGGCAATTCTGTCAAAAATAAAATTACTTTTCCGATTGTATCGTTATTTGTCGGACACTCTGTATAGTATGTGTCTTGTTCTCGGCGTGGCAGTAGAAAAACTGCAAGAATTACGGAAACGATTAGCAAACGATGCAATTACTTCCTTTCTGACCAATTATCGTCACGAGAGGATAGACAAAAAGATTCTCGTTCGTTAGCTAGACTGAAAGGTTGGTTAGTTGATAATCGATGGACTTGGTCGATAGGCGAAAGCAGCTCCGAAAGGGGAACAATAAAGTGGAGATTCGATAGCTCCTCGTGGCCGAGTCGCAACCGCGTGTATATACACGCGAGCCCGTACGTACATACGGCAAATTGCGAAATTGGGTCGGCCAGAAATTGAAGCTGATCCGCCTGTTCTTCGCGTCGATGAGGGCAACTGCGAAGGCGACACGTAAAATTTTACCGATAACGTGCATACTTTGACGAATCGCTCGCCACTATCTCTCTTCAAACGAGCTAAATCAAAAGTCTTTCGAATCTGTCTATCAAACTATCAGATTATCTTATAACAGATATACAAGAATAAAACATCTTAGAAGAAATAATAAAACATCTCGAGAATTTAGTTGATTAGCTCACCTTCGATTCCTAATGTTATCAAAGAATTATTTCTTATGATTTTCTTTTTTGGCTGTTACGTTATGCTCACTGTAGTAAAAGTTCCTAAAATGATCAAGTTTCATAACGCGCATATGTTACGTTCGATTAAATTGTTTTCAAACAAAAATTTAAAATAATTTGAACTACGATATTACAGATATTAAGAAAAAATGCAAAACCGGGGGCCATAACCCTTCTTCTAACACACGACGATTATGGAATGATCGTAAATTTCATTTTGCGCACTTCAGACGCACTTTTTACGCACGTCACATGCGTTCAAGTTTTTAAGGTTACGCTATTTTCCTCGTAATGTACGAACGTTGTTGACGATTTAGAATTTTTTTAGCAATAGATGGGCGAAATCTAAATGCAAATAACGAGTTCTAAGTATAACAAAACATGACTCAAGGTCTTGATAAGATACTTTCATTAAAATCCATTAATCGTTGAGCATAAGCCACTTTGCTATTAAAGTATATTGAGAATATCAATAGGGAGAATTTTATTCTCCTCGTTATATAATGCTTTAAATTGTTGCATTTGATCTCATCGCTGAAAGAGTGATACGACATCGTTAAATAATCGTAGAATAATAATTTGAACGTAAACGTGGAATGTTAGCGAACCTTACAAACAAGAACTGACCGGTTGATCAAATAAATTGGATTTCTAGTACGGTTCTAATTATTATGAATCATTTTTATACATAAATATTCGTGTTGTACAGAAGAAAATTCGTACTTTTAACTCGATGTAAGCATAATACATATTTCTTAATGACGCACTGCGAACATGTGCAATAAAGTTTAGCTATGAGTAAGAGCATCGTGCTAAAATTCGTGAATGCATTTAACGCCTGCCTGCTATTTATGTCCGCGATGCTAATACAGATTATGCAATATTGTCGATGACATTCGTTGAAAACGTAATTGCAATGGAATTTGTGTTTTAATTACCTCAAAATTCGACTGGTGTAAGTCTCCGAATTTACCGATCCATTTTATAAATTTTTCCGGTTGCGTTCGATCGATTATTCAATGATCGAGACTGGACAGTACGTTATCACTGAATAGTATAAAAATTTATAACTGGATTTATACTCGATTGCACCGACTTATTGTTGTGAAACGTTCACTGTCAAACGATGCTCTATCGATTGTCACGCAACGTACATAAAGTATAAACATTCTTCGTTGGCGCAGTACAATTCCGTTTCGAACGAATATTTTCTATTTCGTTCGTTACCTATTGTCAGTTTATATCTGTAGCTCTTTCTCAATGTATAAGTTCGATATATCGAAACACGAATTCGGTATTTCATTTAACCCCGAAAACACCAAATCATACATTTGTTTTTGCAATTTCCAGAAAGGCACAGTACATTATTTATTTTCATTTCATTAGCAAATTATAAGCTTATTATGCTCCCCCCCCCCCCCCCCCCCCCACCACCACCACCTCCGCTCCTACCCCTCTCTTTCGCAGATCCAACATGTTGAAGCTCTTCCACATAATTATTTTTACCTATTCCATTTCAAACGGATGATCGTTTATAATATGTAGTAGGTATAATTACCTAAGTGCATATTAAAAATTGGTACTAATAATACGGAAGATCAATTAATAGCAAGGACGTACTTTTCCAAAAATTGGCCATCTTAAATAGTGCGGATCGCTCGTAAATATCATTATACCGCAAAAATCTCCTTAATCGATGCATTGGAATTATGTAACTGTGAAACGCAATTGGTTCGACGAGTATTGCCACGGATTTACCGTCTCGATAGACCGCAAGAACGCAAAAACTGTTTGATGGGAGGGTTAAAGCTCATTGTAAGAATCAGCGCGCGACAAAGTTGCAACCTTGGGCAAGTAGATAGGAGAAACATAGATACCAAAGAACCATCTAAGACTGAAATGCCGTAAAATGCAACCTCGGCCAACTTAGGCATGGCCATAAACGACATCGTGGTAGCCATCGATACGCTAAACAGGTGAGAAAAGACGAAGAATGAGCGATAAAATGTAAGAAAGGACGAGAAAATTTTGCCAATTCTATCGTTCGCCGTCTGCGCGCTTGAAGAAATTTCACATTGAGTTTATGGCTCTTCGAGTAAAATTATTGCGAAATATTCGATCGAACATGCCTCGTATTTGAAGTTGCTATATCGCTTTCTCATGGTCACCCTATAAATAATTTTTAATGCGTTAAATGGATAGAATTTGTAACAATGCTAATCTAATGCAATAACCTTCGTAGATCTCATAGAAATGCATCGTAGTAATACAGCTAAATAGATACGTAATACATATACAGAGATATATATTTTCTAATTATCTTTCTCATTAAGGTAACGTAACTTACGTAATCCTAAGACTTGCTATCAGTAAGAGAAATACGTGTAAAATAATTAAAATGAGAATTTTTCGTTAAATTAATCTTAGTTCTCGTTATTCCTTGTGCGATCAAACGAAGGTTCAAAGTTGAAGCGTTTGCCAGATGTCTGAGTTTTCAAAAAATATGATATTGCACAGAGGAAAATCCGAAGATAGTTGTAGCAGAAGGTAAAGTCGAAAAAGGCAGTGTCCATTCTTGGAACTAGGAAAAGTGCAAACGAAACTCTTCTTTCGTAGATCTGTCGAAAGAACGAGGAAAAAGGGCCATGGCCATGGGCATTATGAGGCGTTTACGAGGGCATTTACGAGGGCGTTTACTAGCGGCCGGTTGGAAATAATTCGGCCCCTTACCAGTCACAATAGCAAGATTATGAGAGTTTTTATAGTCTACGATCCTCTCCTTTGCCTTTTCTCTGTCTGTTTTTGTTTTTATTGTTGCCACTGTCAAAGAGGTTTAAGGAAGTTGCCTGAGTTTTTGTCAAGTTACATCAGACCAGGTCATTTTTTTCTCAGAGAAAACCACCGTGTTATTCAAGACGATTTTCACTCGTTCTCGCTTCTCGAATCTTTTCTTCGCAGAGTTTTTCACCGGACCTTTTTGCCCGGCAACGTTCGGTCGAAGCAAGGAGCTGCGTTTCTCTTATCCTTGAGTCGCAAAGGGGATTAGAAATTGGCCTTCGACGCGCACGTATTAAGCGTTTAAGGGCACCGTCGGCATCGACACGGAAAAAGGGAGAAACGATTTTATTGCGCTACGAGCTCTCGTTCGTGAGAAACCGTGTCAGTGAAATCGGACTTTCGGCAATTTTGCATCGGATTCCTTGAGAAATCTGGAACGCATCAACGTCGCATCTGTTTCGCTAATAGCGCGGTTCTACACGATCTTTCATTTCGTACTACGCGTCTCTAAACGACCCTTTATTTCCTAACGCGCGTGTATCTTTCGAGCTAAGAATAAATGTTTTCCTAATATTGCCGTAGCAAGGTGTATCGCACTTCGTCTCTACTGTACGCTATTGTGCGTTTCCGAGCAACTTTTTATTTCGAAATACACATATATCTTTAGTACTAAAAGTACAAATTCTCCAAACACTCTCTTAACCAGAGAGTGCTACTTTTGCGCTTTATTTCTATCGCACGTTCGTATCTCGATACACTAATATCGTAAATTTTGCGTACGGTCAGGTTTTGTTAAAATAACCGTCTCGAGAGATGCAAATCTATTTAGGCAGTCTCACCTCGACTAGAGAAATGGGAGCAAGGTCCGGAAAGTTAGGAAGAGGCTGCTAAGGTGCAATAGGTGGCTCGAAGCCAACCGCTTGGTCAAGTGACTAACTTCTAGGAAAATAGATCAACTCGAGAAATAGCACGACGCAACTCTTTTATTAGAATGCACGATCCGTGAATATTTGAACAGGCACATTTTTTACATAAAATCCTTTCCGGAGATTTTGTATCTGCGTGCAGAATCCGTTTCTTGGGAAAGAGCGTTGAGTTTTCCAATAATATTCGTATCTCGTATACGGAATAACAGAAAATGATGCGTCGTGTAAGAGGAATGTGCTTAAAAATAGAAATTAGCCTATTTGAATTTCGCAATCACTTGTTTATATTTCTATAACCAAATATTCTATTAAAGAGGTCAAAATACGTTGTGCAGGCTAAGGATAATAATAAATTCTTTCATATTTGTACTTTGCACTGTATCTGACAAACAGTGTTAATATTCCTAGCGTGAACGTATAAATTATAGAATATGAATATGATCAGAATCTTAATTTAAACGCAAAGCAGAGAGTAATTTATACGTTAAAATATCGATAGATTTTATTCTCATATCAAATAATATAAATATAATATAACATAATCCTAATACACTAATATGGTATAGTAGTAAAAAGGATAATTTATAATTTACAAAAGCACAGAAAATCGACTTCATAACGTATAAACGCGTATTCGATTAAAATTGACTACCGTTTGTCAGATTTTCTTACGAAACTCATTATTTCTCATTATAAACTCGTTATATGAAATTTTAAATTAAACAATTTTTTATTGTTTGTTTTCTTGCGATCAACGTACAATAAGCAACGATTTCCACAAAGAAATTTTTGTTCGATATAATCGTATCTATGAAGATAAAATGATATGAATTTTAATGAATCTTGGAAGAAGGTTATCTCGTGACAAACGATCCGTAAATTCTTTTAATAACGTTAATCTCTACAAATCAAATTCAAATAAGAGTATAAGCAAACATTGCATTGATAGCGAATATTCATATTTTATTTGCTGCTTTCCATTTCTTTCTTTTTACAGCTTGTCTCCAAGTCTTGAACGAACTCTTAACGAAATTTAAATTATATATATATATATATATATATATATATATATATATATATATATATATATATATATGTATATGTATATAATATATATATATATATATGTGTGTATATCATTAATTACGTTTTATCTTCGGAAGTTCTCGCAATTTGTCAACGGTTTAGCCCGATAATAAGCACTTGTCAACCATGTTTATACCATGAAAAAAGAACATCGCTACCGTTGTTTTTTTGATTTTCTGAAATCACTGCTTCTTGGGAACAGGAAGCGCTTTCCCCTCCACAAAGAATACATTACGTATAACATCCCCCCTTTCTAGACGTTTTCGTTACTCTCGGCGTTTCTCTCGTTACTCCCCTTTCCGACTGCCCTTTACTTTCATTGCCGATGTACCTACACATATTCACCGTGGTCAAACACTGCAGTTATTTCGAAAAATGATCGCGCTCGTTTATTTTGGTCACGCCACTTTTTCCTATTCCGCCTCATTGGGTATTGTAATTTATACAATGCAATAAACATGGATTTGATAGAATAATAACTCGTTCATAGTTTTACGTAGCAAGTTCTACTGCCTGGACCATTAAATCCGAGAAACAGGCGAATTCATGCGTTCAGATTTTTCTTCCACTCGAAAATGCATACATTATGTCGATGGACATTTTTTTTAGAAAGTTCTAGTTCTATCGATTTTGCCTGCAAATATTCAGATTGCTACAGAACAAGAAAAATGGATTTTAATTTTTTATCGGATAAGAAATATCGATTTCTATCTTACGTAATCGTTGGTTAAACGATGAGAATATCGATAATCAAAAATACGAAGCTGTACGACACGGTGGAGCAAGTTTTTAAATTAAATATATCGAAAAACCGAGAACGTTTGCTCTTTTTATCTACAGGAGGAACAGGAAGTTATCATGCACGGAAGAACACATTTACCAAACAAAGATCCCCCTTTCCCGGGCATCCGGCCACGGTCTTTCTATCCTCCTCGACAACGCTAATGGTAGCGGTTCTACGGCCCAAGGAATGTTTGGTTACTTTCATTTTCATTTCGTGGACGTTCGCGGGACGCTGGCGGTCGGGTAAAATTACGTAAGCAGGGAACGCGGCCCGCGCGCCACAGCGTTGCTCGACCTGAGCCATATCAAAATAATAGTGGCCATTCTTATTATGTATTTCGTTCTGCTACCGGCTGTCGCCGCTGCGCTGCCGTCTCAGACCTTTTGCTCTTTACTATTGGGGACACTTGTCCTAACCTGCCAAGAAAAACTGCCCGAAATCGGTCGCCAAATATTTGCAGACTCTCCATCGTTACGGGAATCATCCTGTTCCCTATCGAGTATACAACGCTGAATCAACTCGTTATTTCGATAAATCCTCTAGTAATATTATCATCACAAGTCGCTCTTTCTCGACCAATTCGTTGAAAACCATTCAACGATATCCTACAGTTACAAACGTAACGTGTAATCAGTTATTGGAAATTCGAACGTGCTCGTAGATTTTGAATACGGCGATATGTACGAAAGTATCTGAGAACTTTTCGAAATCTCACAAGCCCTACGAACGAAACACGATTATCTCGATTATACCGGTGTTCGAAACTAATTTAGAAACGCATATAAAAATTACGAGTTATTTTTCGTAATCATAAATCTAGTAAAAAGTTGATATACATTACATAGCGTTACTGCTGCCGGCGATATAATACAATATAATTAGTGATAAAGATAGTGCGATTAAAAATATCGCGGTTTATCTATGTATCATTGAACAATATACGATAATCGTTTTAATAATTTCCGGGGAACGCATGTTTCTAATAAATATTTTCTAACTTTTATGAACATTTTCAAATTCGTTTGAAATTTGACCAATATAATCGTGATAGTCGTGAAATTTCAAAATGTTTTATATAACACACACGATACGTTCATAATATGTTCATAAAAGTAGCGTTAGCTGTAAGCGTTATTCGTGTATAAATGTTGAAATATTATCGTTAGCCACTGTATATCTTACGTACCTTTGGCGACACGGTTCGATCAGTTGGTTCACCGGCGTTATTATGAAATGCAAAATGCAAAGGGTAAAAGAATGAGCATAAATTCGTGTACATGAAAGTTCGTACGCCACGACGGTAACTGGTTGCACGACTGAAAAACAGAAAAATGGCCACTTCTGCGAATCGAACTGGTCGAGCTATTTTCCTTCTTTTACCCGTGGAAAATCGACACACGTCAGATTGGCACAATTTTCGCCCCGGCCGGTCTATGAGTGGTAAAACAAGGTTAATTCAGTCCCGACGGTCCGTGGCGTTGCTTGCAATAGTGCTAACGGCTTTCAAAGAGTGTCGCGAACGACGCATTTAGAAACGATGCTCTCGTTTCGAGACTAGAGTTAAGGTCGGCCTCGGATCATCGTGACTCGCCGGCCTCATAGAAACGTAACTCCGAGTACATTCTTTTCGTCAGGTTTGCATTTCAGGCTAGCACTTTACTTTGCAAATCTTGTCGCTTCTTTCGTCGCATTCTACGATGTTCTTAATCCTACTTCCGGCTACACCTGTTTATCGAAGAAGTCTAGTTGGATTCAGTGGTAGAAATAAATTGTAAATGACACTACTACAAAATGAATTACGATATCGTTTCTTAGTTTCGAAATATCGGGAATGGTTCTGCCCGGATAAAATTGGAAGTTTCAAAAAAAAAAAAAAAAAAAAAAAAAAAAAAAAAAAAAAAAAAAAATTAAAAAGAAAGGTTTTGAGATAATATTAACTATTTTCTTAAAACCAACGATATATCGTAGAACTAAAGGTCCGACGATTAATTTCCTACGTCTTCAACCTTTAGTTTTTCCACGACCACCTATCGATATATCGGTAACTAGCCTTTGCTTACTTAAAAGTAATAAATCAATCATCTTACTTAAATAAATAACGAATTAACTATTCCTTTCCGCGAACAATACACTGTCCGTAATAGTACCGTCGTTTAAACAATAATAAATCACCGTATACGGCGGTAATTATAAGTTGCGAGTTTGTTGTTACGTTAAAATTCACAAACTGCCTCTTTTGAAGCCATACTTTCAAATCGTGAAATGTCATGCGTAACTATGACCGTGTACGATGCTGACATCTTATCTTGCGATACATCGAATCCTTATCTGGTCCGGTTGTATCCAATTATTAGCATCGTAAAAACACGACCAAGCTTGGAATCGATGGAATGTAACACTTACCTGATAGAAATATTTCTTTGTTTTTCCAAAGTACATATTACGATCTCCTTCGTGTGCAATCTCGCGATACGTTGTTTCGGTACCTTACTGGTTCTAGTCGCGTTCCATTAAATACCAACAATGCGCATCCATCTATCGATATATTTTCTCAAACTTGCCGAGCAATTAAGAATTTTTCCTACCGTCATTCTACTTAATTCATAATTGATTCGTAACCACAACTTGCAACATGTAATATAATATTGTACGTTTCAATCGATCTTTTTTATTGTATATTTTCCCGTAAATAGATCGGAACTGAAATGGAAGCTGAAATTAAAATATTTCTCGTCTATCCGAATGATTTATCATTTTAGTCGACATAAAAATCTTTTCGCTGTTATTTTTATTATGTACCGAATACCAGTGTGCAGTGACCACAGTGACCGATAGCCTTATTTTCTATTTCGGAGCGTTCCTTTATCAGGTTCTACATCTCATTCTTATAGTATCGAAGTTCTATTGTTCAGTAGTCGGCCGAAAATATCACTGTACAAACCTACTTTTTGTACTCATCGTATACAGTTAATGTGCGAGCGAATGTACTTGAAAAATAATCATAGATATAAGTAGTGATAAAAAATTGGTTGCAAATTATAGTTTTCTTATATATATCCTACCACCAAATAAATTATTAAGACGGTATGTATCGAAATCTTTTCAATAAACAATTTCTTCAAACAATTTCAGCGAAATAACGCAATGAGAAAGCGTACTTCTATAAAAATACGATACTTGTTACTCGTTATTACACCTTATTATTATGTTGGTATTTGACGATAATTGCGTATTTATCAATATTAGTTACGTCCAAAATTATCTTGCGATACATTTTTATCCGTGTTCAACGAACATCTGTCTTCTGTATCAGATATTATGTAAATAATTTCACGGTGAATAGAGCTCAAATTGCTAATCTCGAGGATCACTCGAGAAACTTATATTTCCCAAATATAGATCAATGTAGAAAGATACTGTGTAAGCTCGTATCTTCAAATTCTAACGCTGTTCAAGATATCCGAAGGAGAACGAAACGAGCATTGGAAATTTAATTATCCATTTAACAGCTGTGGACAGTTACCGTGAAAGGGAGGGAAGCATTTACACGTGGATTATCGACGAAAACATAGCGACGGAGGAAGAGGGTCCCTTCTTCACGCATCATATCGATCTGTCGCAATCGAGGGACGATGTTGTAACTCGTGGCAAGTCGCATAATCGCGTAGCGGTGCGTCGCTACGAGTGCGTCTCTCTGTACACGCTCTCGGCACGCGTTCGAACATAACGCGCAACATCGTCAGCTATTTATAGACGAGCAGCCGAAAACGAAGTAGCAACGAGAAGTCAAGGAAGGTGGAAGGCCATGAAGAAAGCCTCCGGTGACCCGAATTTTTCTCGGCGACGTCACTGGCCTCTGACCTATTTACAGCCGATCTCTCGTATACACGCGTATAACACGTTAACCAGCTGCCTCCGACTCTTCGCAATAACTTTTCCCGCGCGTTTCAAGTGGCTTCGCTTTAGATATAGCTACATACCGCGGCATGCACGCGGCGTTTATTTGTTTTCGATTAAAGACCCTGACGTGTACGTTTTACGCGCGTTTCTTCGATCCGGAAATGTGTTCGTACCCGCGTAGTTCCCTGAGAACGAGAAATTACGTATACTGTTTAATAACAGCATTTTGTTGTTTGTGATTGAGAAAATGAGGCGATGTATCGTTGGAACGTATCTAGATCGAACGTATGTTCGAAAGTATGACGTTTCTTCTAGCACCCATGGTTCATGAATGAAAATAGAAGAAAAGGTAATGTATTTACAGTTTATACCTCTTCTCGTTGATGCTATCGCGATCATTGAATTTTTATAATTCAATCGTAACAAAAAGGAATTGTTACGTTGTGAGGATATGTCGAGTAAAAAATTGAAACGATAAATCATGCACGTCGTTCGACATTTTTTCATATTTTCTTGAAACTAAAGATATTTTTTCAAGTTAGAGAAATTCGGCTGAAAACGAAGCGTCTATCTTTTATTTTAGCAAGTAATAATGTAAAATCACTCTTCTAAGTCATACACTTCGAATAGTTTCGTGGATTATAAGATTTTCCAAACTGAAATTATATTAACTCGTCATAAGGTAGCAACGCGTAATATTTATTTTCCCTTTAAATATAAGAACGGCATAATATCAACGCCAGAAAGACTGAATCGTCAAAACATTTTAAATTCGTAATAGACGGACAATTGTACAATTTCTACCGTGATCGTATGTACCGACCGACGATATGTACATATTTAAAGGCAGAATCGTTCATTTGTACTTTTTCAATTAAACAATCCAAATAGCTATTTCGCTAAATCGGTATAGTTCTAAAATACACATCAAACAGCAGTAAGTGTTACACACATATTTATAAGCTTTCAGGTATAATTCGAAGTGATATTTAATCGGAGCACTCGGGACTCGTTGGATGCGCATAGGCGCCAAGATAAGCGTTACAAAGTTGCGTAGAAAAGCAGTGGTGGGGGAAACAATCTGTTGACATCCAGTCGTGTCGAGCCATTTGTAAACAGGAAGAAAAATCTGAGAATAGTTAAGCGGCATTGGTGATAAAATAAAACAGCCTTATCCACGATAAGGCGTGACCTATTTTACAACGGACAATTGCATAAACGCAATCGCGTAAGCTCATACGTATATTTATAGACGAGGAAGGTCGGGAAGAAAGCGCCTAGACCGTTTGACCATTTGGCAGAGGCAGCTGCCGAGCAATCATCCAGACGGGTCACTAATAATATCATCCGCGCACATTGTGTAACGTTATTCCTTGCAAATAAGGACATGAACGAGATTTTATCCTATCCTGCCGCGAACGCGAACGAATTGAAAGATTGTATACCATATAGCTCGAGGACTAATAACACGTTCGTTAGCGTACCATCATCGAACTGCCCACCAAGTTTACGCACTATCGTCGAAAATTGACGATAAACGCGGCCGATAATAACGCGATTTGCAACTCTTATATTTAGCGACAAAATGTGCGATAAAGGAGAAATAAAACGAGGGAGTCTATCAACATTTACAAATACTCGGATACTTTGAACGGCCTGCGGTAGTAACGATGTGTAAATTCCTAAAATTGGTTTATAGAAAATGTCTTGTAAAAATGTACGATCATCTTCTGAAACGATACTTGCGTTAATCGCTATAATCACGTATAAAATAGTTACCCTTATCGGAGATTAATTCGGATTTTCCATGAAAGTTTTATAGAAATATGATGCAAGAACGAAAGACACGATGGACTGCAATCGCCATTACGGAGTAATACCGACTCGTTGTTCGTTTGGCACACGTTTTGAGAAATACTCGGCTCACTTACCTTTCTCGACAGTACATCTTAACTTTTCGATCATTTTACTATATACCAGTAAGGATAAATAAACAGAAAAGTTATAGAAGAAGTCACCGTAGATCGACATAATATTCTCGTAAATACCAAAGCTTTAATTAGAGCTAAAGGGGCGGCGAAGCTGCAGGGAAAAGGTTGGAAGAAATCCACCGAGGTCGTGATCGAATTTTGGCTCATCGTCGAGCGATGGTTTGTTAACGGCTGTGAGCCGAGTCGAAAGTAAGTACCTAGACTACCGTTCGGCGCCGACCTATATTTCACTTGGAACAATTGTTGCACAAACGATACGCGCTCGTAAGCTCGCACGCACCGTGTCTTTCTAGCGGCGTGCACATACGGCTACACTTATACACGTCCGCTTATTTATAGTCTAGGAGGAAGGTCACGAAGAAAGCGCGGCTAGACGAAGCGATTCGTTTCGACATCGTTTCCGGCGCTGACCCATTTCGTCCTCGATTCTTTTCGACATCGATGCTTCCAGCATTCTGACCCAGTTCCTGACAGCGAGCCGAAGATAGTCTCTCACGCGCTTTTCTTCGTCCTTACAACCGCTAATCGCTGTTACGACTACCTTGTTTGTACACCGAAACAGGTATATATTTCTGCATACGAAATATACCAAATACACTCGATTGGCAGATCACGCCCAAAGTTTGCATCTTTCATATTCGACCTCTTGTACCTGATTCGACGAATCGCGTCATCCGTTTTCCTTGGGAAGTGCTTGAAAATTTCTCGCTGTGTTTACGCTGCTAGCTAATTGCAGATAAGATAAAACTGTTTCGTTATTCCTACATGTGTTTGACTTAGGAATTATTACTACTAGACTAATAAGTGTCTATATAGTTTTGACTATAAATTGCGTTACGCCTACGTCGATCAGATATTTTCCTCGTTTCGTAAGTACGGTTGAAAGGTCAACGAGGGGTTAGGTTTTAGTTTTCGGCGTCGAACCCTCTGATTTCAATAAACAGAGAATCGGAGTTTCCAAGCTACGAACATTTGATCGTCTAGGTGTTAAAGAATTCTAGAAGATTCTCGTTCGTTATGCAGTTTCAAAAGTAAAGAAACGAGTCATTTTTAACAACAAATAATTCAGAATTACATACCTCGATCAAATCAACGTGAAACCAACTCGTATTTGTCTAATACCATATCGGCTTAATATATTTTGCAATAAATTACATAGATTTGACGCGCTTTCTATTCGTATTCCCATATATAACATCTGTCCTTTCGTATATCACGGGGGAATCCGTTACCTTCGATGGAAACGCCATGTTTTGGTATCAGTATCTATCGAACGTACGTTCGAAAGTTTTCGAAACTGACGTCTTTCAATTTGTCCAATTATCGAGTTCAGTTGGTTGTCGAGAATAAACCAACGGGCAGGAGACAGCAGGCAACAGTAAGTAAGCATGCATTTAAGTGCAACATCATGGAACGCATAGCGAGTCAAGGAAGTCGAACGTTGTTGCTTTAAAACCGCCCGAGCGAGCATTTACGCCCGAGGCAGGTAAACGTTGCTGCTACACTGTACACAGTTCGCGACACCTTCCACGGCGAATGAGAAGGAAAGTGGCTAGCACGATTCCTTTTTTTCCCTTTCTTCAACAGCGTCACGCCGGCGACCTATTTCCGTGACAATCGTGAGCACGCATTTGCACGGCCACGCGGCTCGCACCTCGTCATTTTCTTTCCACCAACGATACTCTTCGTACACTTCTCTTCTACACACCTGACGAAACTAAATTCGCGGCACAAGAGAAATCAGAGAGATTCTACGACTCAGAATAAAACGAAAATTCAGAGTAACGAGACTGCTTCGAAAGTTTTCGAGAATATCGCGCTTCAAAATGTGTCAAGCACTTGTCCTCTATTTGACTAATTGTCGATTACATAGAAGCGAACAATCGATAGGAGGTTATTGTTCGCACGAAGATAAGTCTACACAGCATACGGAACAAATATTCAAACCCAATTTTTTCAAAAAATCAGACTTTAAGCGAGACAATTTTTCTTCTATATTTTTCGCTTTATTTCGCACGTAATGAAGCGAGTAATTTCCTGTCAATTTCTCGCTGCTACCTAACCGATAATTAATCAAATACGCGTATATTGACAAATCTGACTTATTTCTCACGCAAGAGAATCAGACCGTTGTTTACATCATGTTTAGTTACAAATTGTAAGGTTCTTTCGAGGGAGATAATATCGTTATTACGGTTACAAAGAAAGTAAAAGAAATGCGAATGGTTTAACGATACTCGCAATATATCTGTCGATGTCGGCTTTTAATGTTAACGAAATTTATGTTTCTATAATCTTTAATTTACACAATAATGGTTAAGTAATTATTTGTGACGCGTTTCATTCGTCGTGGCGTTACTGTATGTTTTACATTAATTTATGGGTTCGAAATAAAGGAAAAGTTTATAAAGCATGGAAATCTCTTCGCGTGCAATGCGAATTCTTTGACACTTATAAATATATTAAGCTTTATCAAGTAGAGTTAAAAATATGTAAAGTTAAAAATATATAAAAAATTAAAATATTTTATATTTGAAATTTTCGCACGTCCAATATCGGTTGAGGGATGCAGGTAAAAGAAAGTATCTTCCATTATTATACTATTTGTACTGAAATAAAAGTAAAATGGGACCAAGAAAAAAAAGGTAAGCATCATATATATAAAGATATACTGAACATTTTAAATAATTATTTTGATAATAAACATTGTTATAATCGCAATCGTACTTCAACGTTACATAACTAAGTATATTGATAATATGACATTCGTTCTCTACTTTAAAAGTTACTTGTAACTCTATTTAAAGCTATAGGTAATTGGCGTCAATTATACAAATTTTCTTACATACTTTTCTACAAATAGCCAAACATTATACAAGGCATAAGAGACGATAAAAAGACTATTTTCCATGTTTTACATTTAATATGTTTTACATTTTATGAGGTTTGTCTTACGTATATTGTATTACTTAATTCGCTTAACGTTTAACTAAACGATTAGCAAGATATAAATTATTATTTAACTTAATTACATAACATTTGTTCTTTAAAACTCGATATGTAATAAATTCGTTATGTGTACTGAACGGATTCCAATTAGACTTTGCTCGAATTTGTTTTATGACATATGCATACGCGTAAATTAATACGAATGATACGTTATACGATTTATTGCTTTCATTTGTCTAATAAACAAACACGAGCAACAAAAATCAACTACGATAAATTAAAAGCTGGGATTCAATTAAGACGATCGAGAGATATAAATGGCCAAACGTACGAGGGAGAAGTAAATTACAAAGAGCGATATTGAAAAGATACTTTCCAATAATTATCAAATCAAATGAAGGTACTCAAAGATAAGGATACTAGAAGTGTAATTGTTACAAATCGTAATTAATAACATTTGAGAGATAAAATATGAATTCGATAAAAAATAGCGACTTCTCGCGAATGACAACGATACGGTCAAGTTAAGGTAATACTTTACTATTTTTAGTAATGTTACGTTGTTATCGCAGTCTACTCGAAAGCGATTTAATAATCACTGTAAATGACAATCGCTTTTGTTTTATTGCTGTTCCAACAATCTTTATTTCATACGAGCAGTCGCTTGTCCTTTATTATTATGGTCTTTTGCGACGCTTCGTTTAATTGATTTTAGTCGCTTGATGAGTAACTTTAAGTTATTCTTATACCGGTTATTAATATCTCTGACAAGACAACTGTACTTCTTCGTTCTTCTTAGTAACGATAGTTACATATAAAACAATAATACAACAGAAAAGAGATAAGTATGTGCTGATAGCTTTTCTCTAAATATAAACATTGAAAGCATAAGTTTGGTACACGATAGTTAGAACATTTCAAATGCCTTCGTATAAATCCTCGAAATAGAAGTTCTTATTTCTTTCTCCACTTTCCTTTATGCTTTACGATACGTATAATTTAATTTGGTTTTACATAAATTGATTGCGTTAATCTCCTCTTTTACCGACACACTGGATGGTCCAGGAGTCAGTTACGATATTGCTTGTGCTTTCTATATCGTCAACGAAATTGTAGGTGGTAATTCAGAAACAAATAAAATTATTAGAGAATCGGATAATCGAAACGATACGTATTATCGCATCGCTGAATTCGTCTTACGGTATAATATAAGAATACAATAAGAAATACCAAAGGACTTCTCTCTTTTACGAAAAAATATTATATTTCTAAAAGTTTTTCGTAGATCGGTAATTTCTCTTTCGATACCAGAACGAGCTTCTGTTTGAAATACTTCTCTGCTAAAGGGACCCCAACTATATTTACGGAGCCCAGTGAAAGAGTGAAATTTATATAGAAACGCGTTTCATCCATTGAATATTATAACAAATATTTTACTCTGGATACTTTGCACTTACATTTTTACATATTATCTGCATTTTGTACATTTTCTTGTGGTAAAAAATGAATCGGTTTCTTTGACCAGTTGTAAATTTTGTACTTTTCTTGGGAAACCTCGAGCAACTTAGTTTCGAATAGTTTCCTTGGTTCGTAACGTAACAAAACGTGCAATCGAGAACCCCTACATCGAATGTAATGGAACAATAAGTTTCGAGACACGGCAAAGCGTGCATTCTCGCTGCGTTTCTTAAAATTCCAACGAAAAATCGACGATATTGACCTTGTTTTTTTTTTTGATAGATCGTTTGCAAAAGTAGACCTTCTATTCTCTTCTCTGGTCCTGTTCAACCATTTCGTACTGTGTAACGGATCGCATTGGTGAAAATAGAGGTAACAGAGAGACTCGGGGGGTCTCCGTGTCACGGAGTGAAAAGGTTGAAAATAAAATGCAAATCGGTTGTAAATCAGGTCAGACGCGTGGCACGTCCCACAGACGTGGGACCGTGGAACGATGACAATTCCCTGTATACTCGACAAAAAGAGAAGAAGCTACGTCTCTCTATAGGGGGTTAATTGTGTTTGGAGCAAACAGGTACCCGGATCCAATCGAGGTTCAGGTGCTCACCTTACCTTGAGTCGCTACTACCCCCTTCCCTTTCATTTTACCGTTTCCTCTTCTATGCGATCTTTTTGTACCTGCATTGTCGCTTATTTGCAAGTTTAATCCAGTTTATCAACGATATTTACAAAATGTATTATTTTTATTAAAAGTAATACACACCATTAACGAAATATTTCAACGCTTATCATAGAAAAGTTTTATGAACCTGTTATATGCGTTATACGAGGCTCGAAAGACTCACTAGTTGGATCTAGTTTTACTTTATATTTTCGATATATCTTTTCACGATCGCTTACTTAATTTCATATACGTATATTTAATCAAATAATAAAACAGTCGAGCAATACGAATTTGATCGATAGTAAATCGAACTTTCATAAAACAACTATTTGCATAACCAATTTATTATCTCTTACAATGCATGAACAGATATTGAAATCAATTTTATCTCCACTGTATTAGACACATGCTACGTTACCGTAACGAAGTTTTCCATGCATATACGTATAGCACATGGCAATTCATTCGACACGACGCGACGTGTTTTCTACCATGTCATACTTAAATACTCCAACGATATTACAAATTCATGTATGTATAATTGTATAACGTGCCGTAGTTTAACGTTACGGAAGGGCGATTGCCGTTTCCGGGTGTTGTTAATTGCTACAAAGATAAACTCGATCGAGACTCGTGTAACTATCTTGGAAATCGCTCGCCAGCTACATTCCATTTGTATTCGATTCGCGAGTTCTTGGAAACTGAAGCGAATATGCGATCAAATTCAACATTTGATATTAGTAATTTGATGTTAAACGTGAACAAAGAATTGCGACGTCATACACGAGAAAAATAATCGAATATTTCCGATTTAAAGCGTTTCGTAGCGTACTATGGCGTTACACGGTATCAGTATACCAAAAGTATAATTGATATAACTATCTGCTTGTAGTTAATTAGGTACGTACTTCTCTGCCCCCTCCACCCACCGCCCCTTTTTATACGATCACCTATTTACCATTTCTTTTTGCGTTACATTTTTTTATTCCTATTTGTAATTTGCATTCCAACAATATAATAGTTGCCAGTTCAATTTTCAGAAAAATCTCATTACTTAACGTATTTCATAACGGTATTTAATTTTTGTTATACGCGACCAACGACAATAATCGAGTTTACGTTCAGCGTAGGTACCGTACCCTTTCTTAAAATTTACCTAAAATGTATGAATGGACCTTATGGACGATGCTCTATCTATCGGAGAGACGGTGTATTGATTCGAACAGCGTTTTACAAAAATCCCACTGTACATTCGTTATCGTTGGATCAATTTATGCGGCAGAGTCTGCCATGAGTATTCGTAGAAATATTTCCGAACAGCCTAATATGTAGTGTGTATGTACGGAGGAAAGGGTGGAAGTAAACAATTAGAGATCGATTTGGATAGCATTTAATCGAAACTAAAGCGTATCTAAGGATGTTGTGCTGTCGCGGCGAGTGAAGATAGCCGCGTCCGTACTCGACGATTACGTAAGTTAAGTTAACGTCGAGGGAGGATTAACGGTGATTTCATGGCTGTTTCTCGATGCGAGAAAGAAAAAGGAAACGATCCTCGAACAGTTTATTCTTCGCGTTTCGGTAGTACGCGTGAACGGTGGTCTCGTTCGCCGGCGGACCTCCGTCTGGTAGATCGTGAAGTAAGAAGCTAGCACGTTTATTTATAACGTTTAAAGAGAAGCGGGCAGACAGTAATGGCCGTGTGTACGTATGTATGCCTACCTACATTTCCCAGGCAGGCTCCCGACAGCTTTCTTCTGACATAACCAAACTGAAGGCGCGGGCCGCCGTTATGCAATTCGAAAGTGCCCGCCTTACTTTACGTATCGCAGCGAGGATACGCGGTATCTTATGAAGGAGCTTTTACTTGCTCCGGTTGGAGGGGGAAAGAACACGGGAGAAGTGAAAATTGTCGAACGAATTGTGCGTGCGAACGATTCGCGTTTCCTACCGAGGGAAATTCTTATTTCCGGCGGAATTTTCAAACGTTTGTACAGTCAGCCAGGCAAGTGTACACGCAGCTATCGAATTTCGTGCATCCGACTTCGGAAAGAAATTAAAAACGCACTTTTTCATAAAATTACTTATATATCGATACAACTATTATTAACGTGTCTCTAAAAAGGAACTACACAAATTAAAATGTTTATCTCATAAAAATCGTGGGATAAAATTACATCGGAAATTACAAAATTTTTTTAACGTCAAAGAGATGCCTAAGTGGGGGTGGGGGAAGGAGCGGTAAGAGAAATTAACATATATTAACATAATAGTCCACTATGTTCGTGATTTTGTGTACACGTAAATAGGTATTCCTTTACTTCTTCTTCCTTAAAAGTGAAAGTGGATAAATCACATTACGTTTTAATAATATGTGTCTTAATGTGTCAGTAAAATTAGCACGGCCAACATTTTTACTACAATATTTTATATAGATTTTTGCGATCGACCGTATATGCACGTGAAGAACGCGAAATTTTGCAAGTTAAGTTCCATAACTCGAACGCAGTCATTTTGCCTGTTCTTCTATTTCCTTGCTTTTACTTTTTCTTCCAAGTCTTGGAATCCCGATGCCCAATGACTTTTTATATCTTTATTGGAATATAACGAGTACAAAATTTCACGATCGTATCTCTGTTCTCCTCAATTAAAGTAGCACTTTTTCATTTTTTAAGGGACGATGGGATATTTGAAATTCCCCGTGTATTTTTATCTCCTAGATAAAGTTACGCAGTCTCTTATGAAATAACGATTCAGTATTTCAAAAGAGTATTTCGAGAAAAGAAAAAGAAAATATCGAGGATGACACAAAGAACCTGACAAAATTTCAATTGTTTTCAGTTTCGACATAGGACGTTTCAATTAACGAGGATACGATTCTAGAGGTAATTCTTAAGAAATGATCACACGATCATCGTGTATAAACTGTAATTTACGCGAATTGTTGGTCGCAGAAGATTACTAGTTCTTTGTTGGTTGCAAGTTTCGAAAACGTGCGATGCCAGCCAGTTAATGTCATCAGATCGAACTTTATGTACAAATAATATTGTAGCATTGCAGTCGCGAGATATGGACTTAAGGGTGCGAGTGATATCGAAGCGGTATGAAGCGGCAAAAGCGAATGTAACGAGAAAGAAATAAAAGGAACCGGATTAAAGAGTATCCAGATAAACGATAAAGCGGTAAATTACGTTACCCAGAGGCATTAAATGTTGGCAACGTGCAATTTCATCGCGGCCACCGGCAACAAACGCACTGATTATCTTCGCGTATCTCGAAAAGCGCGTTTCAAAGATTTTAAAGGGAAAGAAAATTTCCGAAGACGAATATACGTGTTCGACTGGAATTACGTAAGATCAGCGGAGTTTCACGGAGTTTGACAGAGCAGTAGAGGATCGTTTTATATGTACATATTAAGCGGCAAAACGAAACTCGACTGTACGAAGAAACGGGCATAAAGAGGCGCACCGTGCACGCGTATCGTACAACGTAAAAGCCTGCGAACCGGTGAAAGTGAGCATTGCTTTCCCCCGTAAGACTTGCGTCTCCTCGATGGTCTCCTTTAAACGCATACATTACACGGTTATGTCATAGCTGAACTGTATACGAACACGAAAACGCAACGCGCGTGTTTGCGCACGTGTTGCAGCCGGCATTCTTATCGCCGATCTATTTCTCCTAATGCTAACCACTTTTACTTATATTTAGAACCGTTACAACTATTTATAACCGTTTCCAATTCTTCGGAAATTTCTGTCCGAGATGACAGATTTTATTTCAACGGAAATTTTAAAGAAATATCGACGGATCTTACAGCGTACAGTTTACATCGTAATAACTGAAATTCTCTATTTTTTAAATAATATCGCGATTTTTATATTTTTCGATACGCTAAGAACATAAAACCTCGTAGAATTCTCATAGATTCGTACCTCTGAAAATTTAAATTAGCTTTCGGAATTGATGTTGGGGAATTTAAGTTGAATTGTAAATTGGTTTAGAAATATTTGCAACGTTAACAGAATTCTTACGCAACCATCGTTTTAATTTTCTTATTGGATTATAATATCTTCTTTAGATATTCTTTCTTTCTCTCCGTCGCGTGTAGAAAATTTATATAATTTTTTGGATAAGAAAGATCTCCTTTAGCCAATGTTTTACAAGCATAACTGAAATGAGCAAATAAGCAACTATATAACATATTTCATTCGACTAATACGTATAATTAAATTTTGAGTATAAACATTGATATGTCGCGGTGTCAATAATATTCGCCTGATAGTTATTTATATTCCTTTTAGATATTGCGGCTTACTTACTAACTTACTTAAAGGATCTCATTCAATGTATATAATAATACATATAAATACATATAAATAATTTGTGACGTGTTATTGGCATAAATATAGCTTACACAAAAAGTTACTTTGCTACGAATGACTGATTAAAACCGACGACGAAACGAATCATAGTTGTTTGGAGGAATATAAGTTGGATAATTATACGATACGAACATACGTTCCGAACTGCATAAATATTTAATCTCAAATCCTAAAAATATTTATTCTATGCTAAATTTAGCACTCAGGTGAGGGAATTTCTATCGATTTTACATATTTTAATGTGGATTCGAAATGTTCCAAAGATAATATAATTTATTTTTTAAAACGCACGATATAGCAAGGCGAAGAAACAAAGAGTGTGCAGAAATTACGACAACAGTTCGATCAAAGCGAGTGTTTTAAGTTGAATCGATAAACGATTTTTTGAAAATCTCAAGTTTTCTTAAAAACAACTACCTATGTGTAGAAAATTCAGACTTCGTCTTTCCCACTTTGCTCGTTGAAATCATTTCACAATCATGGTTAGCATAATTCAATATTGATTTAGTTTCTTAATTTAACGCTCGGAATAAGCAGAAAATCAGAATTACGAAATATGCTTGAAGTTAAATTACAAATATACAAGACGCAAAAGCGGGCAAGAGAATAAAAGCTTACAGCGATCCAAATTCGATAACCTTCCCTATTTTTAAATCCCAGAAAAGTGAAAATTATACGTATGTATCGTTGCAGAATACGTTAGCGACACGTGTTAACTATTCACCGTACGATTGAGAACAGTTCAACAAACGATGGATCGTTTGCCTTAAAATAGAATGTTTGCGTTACTCGTCATTGGCAGCGGTATCGTTCGAAATTTTTATTCCTCTCCTTTGCCCGATAAAAAATTTGTCGCCGTGTACTTTCACTTAAACACTTGTGCAAGTGAATCACCATTATTAGGCAAATATCGTTCGTTTATTGGTTGCGATGTTGCGGGTATTATGGCAATGGGGAGACAAGTATAGGTAGCAGTCACGTTTCGCAAACCTTTCTGCCGCGACGTTGACGCTGGTAATGGGTGATCGGTTAAACAGTCATCGGCCTTAGAAAGTGAACCAACTACGACCTTTTTCTTAACGTAGACAATATGGAAATCGCGACCGATTGCTGCTATCACGTCGAATGGCAATTACTTTCGACAAAAGTTCTATCGCCAGCACGTCGTATTCCAAAGAATTATCTATATCTTCAGGGTCAATTTATTTCATGGATTAATTCCGCACGCTGTTTGAATGCAGCGATATCGAATCGATCGTTGTAATATCAATGGATAGATGCTGTAAAATTAATCGGTATGCCGACTTTTAAATCTCGACTGGTACCATTCGATCGTAGTTGACCACGACATTTCTTGGTTGGTTTCTTTTCTTATTAAATCGGTCCGAATTCTACCGCAGCAGAATATTCCATTGGATCGATTGCTTAAACATTTTGTGTAATACTTGTACTAAATATCTTGTACGTTTCCAAATTTATTGCAAACTTTAACAACGATAATCTTATATAGCGGAGGATTATTATTATTTATTATTATTATTATTATTATTATTATTATTTATTATCAAATATAAAAACGTAACAAATATTGCGTGTATGTTGCATTATATATATGTATAGAAGGTTTCTATAAGTGAATTTCAATATCCCTGCGAGCTATTATATTGTTCTTTTTGCTCGAATCGCATTTGATTTTCATTGCCACGATCACGATGCTTAAAAGTGGCCAGTGGTCTGCTGGTGCGTACGTGGCTTAACGTTACTTTTCATCGTTCGGCACGTCGCACGTCAATCGAGTACGGTTGTTACAGCGACCACGCACCTGCACGCCATTGCGTACACGCCTGACACGCTTCGATGTACATACTTACATAGCTTGCGATGCGTGCAGGTGCCTCTAGAGAGACGTCCGAACGAGCAACGGGACGACGCGAGACGCTATCGGCGTCGACGTTACTCGTAGCTCCGCGACCTTCGTGATATGCGAGCAGTAATCTTAATAAGAATCGAACGTCCCGTGGGGAAATTTATTTCTCCGTGGAAGGTTAAACGGCTTGCATCAGCGCGCAAACATCAGTCTCTATTTTTATTAGACAAATTTCATTTATTAGACGAATCGTAGCTTCGTAGATTATATCGTAGTTCGTTGACGAGTGCAGTCTTGGTACGTTCGAACCACTTTACAAGTATGTATCGCGTTTCGCTTTCCTATCCTATCCGCTTATTTTACTATAACTATACTGAAATATTCTCTTCTAGCTGTTAAATAGCGATTGCAATTAGAAAATCAACAAAAATGGATTTCTCATGCTTTGCCTGCCCGATTTTTTTATAGGTAAATTAATGATTAATTACTATGATTAGAGTGCGGATTATGGATTTATGTAAAATTTATTTAGATCTTACTTCTTTATCTGCATTCATGACTGCGCGTAATAAGCC
The DNA here is from genome assembly GCF_024542735.1 of Bombus huntii. Taxonomy (NCBI): domain Eukaryota; kingdom Metazoa; phylum Arthropoda; class Insecta; order Hymenoptera; family Apidae; genus Bombus; species Bombus huntii. Next base: position 18,112,875 of record NC_066243.1, read on the forward strand.
TAATGCGGATATTATCTTCTTATGCAGGCATTTCGTTACGAGTTTTAATTATTTATTAATAAGATTTGAGGAAACGAATAATATAATTAAATTTAACACGGTTTGTGTTCTTATATATCTAATCTTACTTTATCACGTCCTTATACGTGTATTCTGCTGCATATACAAACTATATATAGCGCCAGAAATGAGCGAACGCTTTATTTTTGAGCGATACTTGTTGTACCGATGGAGGATGTCGAAATTTGGCAAATTCGCACGATCGTCGATCATCGTAGTTGCCCAAAAATAGAAGAATTTTCTGTAATGACGAGGACTAACAGCTATCGGAATATCAAAGCTCATCGTTACCGATCGAGTACAAAATCGGGCCTTGTCAGACCATCGTGAATTGTGTCATACAGTTTCATGTGTATTTTTGCCCCATGTCGACGACACGCAGCATTGCTCGAAGCCTGAATATTAGGCAATCTAACGCGTCCAAGGCTAGCCGAGCCTTGAGCCGCCTTTCCAAGTGTTTCACTAACTCGACCATTCGCTCGATCGCGACGGTTTGATCCGAGTCTCTTAACGATTAGATCTTGAATCGCTCTTCTGTTTGTCCAGGTGTCTCACCTTCCAGAAACAAAGCGTCTTTCTTTCTTCGGATTACATTTCAGAACTGTCAACGCAAATTACCACAACATTGATTACTACGCTTCATTATTGAAACGATTTTGAAACGATTTACGAAGAAACGATATGCATATCTACACTATCGTACAAGAGTTTGGGACTGGTATCGTTCCTAATAAATATTCGTTATTTCTGGTCTTTAATAACATTTTTTTAATTGTCAAAAAATTTTGATCGTATTTTCATCGTAAAAGAAATCCAAGCTTCCTTCTGATTGAATAGGTTATTTCGACAATTTTCGGCTGATGGTACGATGTATTATATGTTTACAGTCAAACATTTTTACGAAAACTTCTTATCAATGGTTTCCTTTTATTTTTAATATATTCTTACAATTTTAATACACGAATCTTTTATATATTAGTAGCGAGTAATATTTTCTCGATATATTTGTAAGTAAATAGATACTTTTACATTGGATACGACGATTCGAACGGCATAGGTAACGATTACACCAATAAAATGCGACATTACATCGATGCGATAAGCGAAACAAAGTATTTAAAAGAGGTTATTTAATGTCAAAGTCATTCGCCAATGAAGACGAACCTATTACGTAGCGAGGACGCAGCGAGGACGTAGCGTAAAAAAGTCGCTCGTCTCCACCGGACCTTATCTATTTTCCTAGACTTAGAAATCAGTTTTCCTACATTCTGCCCTAATTTTTACAGTACGCGGTAATCTTAGGTAAAACTACAAAGTATCTCTCTATCTTTTCCTTCGCGTTATATTAAATTGTCGTTGCTCTTCAAAACTGCATCGCACTTACGAAGGAACATAATAGAATATAATAGAAAATAGTGGTTTTTCTAAATCTAATTTGTACGACAAAATTTTTGCTATTCTCGATGGTATATAAAATAATACTTCGCGAAATTATCACGTTGTCTTTTCGCTTATCTCTTTTCTTATTATTTCTCCCCTTGGTTATTTACTTATTTCTTCCTTACCTCGTTATATAGTCTTCGTAATTTATCGAAGGGACGAGTGGTAGCTGGTCGATCTGTGTTCAACTTTTCTCGATATCAAGGCGACAAAACGTCCGCTCGTATTATTCCTTTCCTGAGTTTGTTCATCGCGATTCCGATCTGCGGCTCTCTGCTTGCGGGACCAGTTTTTCTTTGTCCGGTTAAGGACCGGTCGTCTCATACTCGTTGGTTTACGTAGCTAGAGAGGCTCGATTGTTTTACCTGGTCCAACTGGAAAGCACGATAATTGCTGTTTCGAATGAAAAGGCAAGAAACAAAGAGTTTCGTCAGAGATTCGACGGATGGTCCTCGACCTCGGACACGTTGCCCGGTATTTTGCAAGAAACAACTTCTTCTTCTCCTCTTCCCTATCTTTCCGATGCGTTCGCTTTTGCTGCTGATCCTTTGACTTTCTCGTATCGCGTTCTTCCAAGCATAATTATTGGCAACGTGTCGCGTTATGTTCCGCGTCGGACAAACGGTTTAGTTTCCTCGAGGAAGTATGGTAATCGACCAATGTTTTTGCAGTTTGAATGGTCGTTCTTGAGTTTAAAGTTTAATTTGTATTTTTCACGCGCAGTTGAACGTCTGTTGCTGTACGTTGGAACACGCGTGTCGCTAGTTTTATCGTCACATCCGTCGTAAAGTGGAAGTTTATTTTTTGAAATTAAGCAAGAGTGACTAATTTGGCGTGATCTATTCTCAGTCGGGAGACTACTATCTATTTTCTTTCTATCGTGTCTTCCGGAAGGTCATTCGCGTTAAAGCAGTTTTTATCTGTTCCGATGGTATAACAGAGTGCAATATTTTAACGTGTTTGCGACTAATACATTAATTTCGGACACAAGGCTAAAGAAAATTGTCGCATAAAGATAATAATTGCAGTTACTAGTAAAATTTGATTTTTACAAGGAGTTTAGAAAAATTAGTACGGACGTGTTAAAGGCTGTTCAAAGTATTAAGAAGAAGGAAAAACTTTCGGTTATAGAATTCCGTAGTTGAAAGTTATTGAAATTTACGAATAGATAAACTAAACGTACTACCATATTCTTTACATAAAGAATTCATTAAGAAAGATAACGCAGTTACGTGGTTGCGGTTTACGGTGACTTGTTACGTCGATAAATATCCAGAATATATACATCGTATAGCTTGAACTGTACCCTCAAATTATTACAATCACAGTTTAGATTCAATTACTTACTGACAATTTTATACAAATAATATAACGCAAGATCTACATATTCTATTTGAAAGTAAATCAGAACGTGCGTACATGCTCGAAATATTACGAAACTTGAAAAATGACAAATTATTCAAAATTATCTCTGTATGTGAATATCTTCGAAATCTCAGTGATATCGAGAAATATTTGACATAAAAGCTGAATACTTTGTCGTATTATCGTTATTCGTATTATTACTACAGAAATCTTTACGTTTCTATTAATAGCTTTAAGCTCTAAGAAGAACACGCGTGAAAATTCAAGTAATCTTATTATTTTTGACGGTCCCATTTCACGTACATCCTCAGGGGAGCAAGAAACTTCGTTTCTCGACCAAAAGTACGGAATCGCGAGAAGCAAAGAGCAAGTCGAAAACGGCATTTCGTCTGGTCGACGAAACAATGTAATTAGCTTCTTGCACGATTTCCATCTTCTTTTTCCATAATTGTCGGCAATTCGTTACCTACCACGCGGTCACGAGGACGAATGTCCCGTACTCGAATTATGTAACGTCGCACTTTCGTCGGGTGCCTCTTATGTCAGTAGGCTTTCAACGTCACAGCGTGCACTAACGCGTCGATTACACGCATGTATTTTTTCTCTCCTCTTCTGGTTTTCGAAGCAAATTTCGTTCCACATAAACGGAACGGTAACCTTGTCGCCGTGGCAATCGCGATGCCAGTAAAACCGGAAATTAGGTAACGAGGAAAGAAACTTTTCTACTTTGTTACCGCTTCTTGGAAGAAAAAATCTAATAGAGTTTCTCGCTGGGTTACCTACCTACCAAATGTTTCTTCGTTTTATTGCCCGTATTTCCACTGTACTAGTATCGTAACCGCACGATTCTGCAACGCTGCTTTCGCGTATTGTTTTTGCATGTTTGTTTATCTGGAAATGCCGCGGAAATTGTATTTACTCCGAATCGCCGAACCGTAACCGACCGTGTTCAATAAACGACGATTTTGGTAATTATTTGCGCATTATCGGACACGCGTAAACGTAGTTCTCAACGACTTACGCGTTTGTTTCGAGTCAATGTTGCAAAATAAAATAGGAATCCGGCACGATAGAAATTTTCAAGCCCGTAATAAACGGTAATTTTTCTGTCAGATCTGTGAACAGAGGCAACGTAAACAAGAAGAAACTCGAAGAAGTTCAAAAATATTGTACCCGTGTACGTACGTTCGCGAGAAAAAGATCTTTCCTTATATCTGCAACGTGACAAAATTACGCAACATTCGTAACAACAACGATCGTTAGAAATTATTCAACCGAGGTAATATGGAGTAATCGATTCTTGCATAGAAAGTTTTCTTCGGTACAATAGTGGTTAATAATCTATTACGATTTATTAACTCAAAGAGAAAGTTTCGAGATATCGCAATACCAATGATCCATAGTGAATGGCGTAACAAGCATAGGGGGGAGAGGGGGGGGCCTCTTGGGGCTTTCACCCTGCCAAATATTCGTAAGACGTTTTTGGTAACGACGATAATATCGATCGACACGAACGTAAGTTAATAATTTCGAATTTATTGAACGTAATAACAATAGCGAATATCTGAGATTCACTTTGTCACTACATACTAACTTGTACCCGTAATAACTTGTACGATTTTACGCTTTAATAATTGCGTAAATTGATATATAATTGTTTAACGTTGCGTTAAGACGCAAAGAAAGACGAAGCGTCCAGAAATCTCCAGCTCGACGAATTAAAAAATAAAGAAAATTTACAATTTTACAAATTTATGATTTTTGAAAATTTACATTAGAATTTACGATAAATTTGACTGTTGAAGAGAGCTCGGGTAACGAATTGAGAAATTATAAAAAGTAGAATTGCGATCAGTTTGGCTCCTCAAGAGGTTGAAATATTAGTAAACGCGGACAACTTTGGATTCTATGGTGCTATTTATAAAACGATATAGATATCAGAAAACAGTGATAAATGTACCACAAAATAGCAAGATGCCGTTTAATCGCAAAATGTCAAAGAAGGCTATCACGTGAAACGTTAGAAACAAAGATGAATTTCTATTTGACGACGGAATTTCTTCCAGCTCGGAGCAAGCAGTTTCGCAACGACAGTAAACAAAGGTAGTTGATAATTTAGAAATCTCCGGCGTTAGGTGTCCTTGAAGCGTGCCCTTACGCGAAAATCGATCATGGCGGAGTCGGTAGCGAATAAATCGGAAGAAGATAGAGCGCGATTGTTACGTGCGCGTGTTTCATGATCCACGTATAGAAAGGGATACTGTGCTACAAAAATTACGGCTCAATGTTATATCGTCGTTATATTAATATTTTGTAACATCCCTCCGCGTACCGTCCAGCTTGGTGCCTGGTCCCTGCTATCGAAAAATTTATCGTTTGACCGAGATTCCTCTGAATCGAACGATTTAATTTCCTTAATTCCTTTCAGAAATACGTTAACGATAATTATTATATCGATATGTAAGCGTGTAAGTAATTTGGTGGTAAAATGCGTTTCCAGTTTCTTTGGCAAGTGAGATACACAAAATTCGATAGGTATACACGTAGACTTTCGTGAATGACACGTTATGTAGTTGCAGAAAGACATAGAACGCGTGCCTACGCGAATCAAAATTCAAGGAGAATTTCAGAGTCCAGGCATATGTATAACACCGTCGCACGCTGGGCTTACGCTCCGTAACAATGCCCCAACTTTCTCCGTCACTTTCATTTTCGTTGGTCGGTTGGTTGGCTCTCTCGCTTCTCTCTCGCTTGGATTAGGAAATAGTGCGTACCCCTCCACATTTTACCCGGCTCTGGCCCACCTCTTTCTCCTTCGTGTCTGTTTCTCGCGCCGTCTTTTTCCTTTCTCCCCCACTGCTCCTGCCTCCCACTCTTGGTTTTTCTTTCGGGGCCTTCGTACCGTTTCCGGTCGGCTCCCGCGATTTTAGAAAGGGCCTCCTGCCAACCAGCAGCAACCCGTATGGTACCTTTACGCTCTTTGGAGAACACCGATCGACGCACGAGCCTCTGTGACCGCGGCCTCTTTTAAACCGCTACAAAATATATCATTCACTTTCCGTATCGTTACGCGTTCTTTCTTTCTATAATATTTTTACACGTTTGACGAACGTGTCTCTCGCACGGATCACGACTGTTGTAATCCAAATTGAGAAAATAACGGTACAAGAATCCGTGACTTAGTTTAAGTGATTTCGATTACGAATAATAACCGTTATAAATATAAATGGTTAAAATCTCTATGGTTAGCGGTAGCCAATGTTGCCGAGAAAAATTCATTTTGATTACCGGTAACTGTTATCAGTAGTGAAACTAAACTACCTTTCGATCGTCAATAACAATAATCATTATCGACGGCGAAAATTTTCTAGTATTACTTTCGGCCATCGTTCATTTTTAGTAACTTTCTTCATATTATCCACGACTAAAAGATAGAATCTCGTTTAGACGCGGAATTTATCGAATTCCCACTGTCAAACATTGTACTATAGTTTCAACGTCGCGTCGATAACCAAGTTATTAGCAATAGGGTCCTGTGTGTTTGGCTTTTAGACGGCTATAGTATAGATTTCAGTCGATTAGAAATTTATCATATAAACACTATACTTTATTATCCATTATTCGAATAGCGTAGTTGCTTTTTTATTTTAATACGCAACGGGTTTTATACTTTGTGCGTTGAAATTGAAATTAGAATTAAAAGATTTAACGTAATTAAAAGAGGAAACGCTTAATATGATATCAAGCGTCGAAACGAAACGAAAGATACCCTGAAACCTAATTTGCAATCTTAATACCTTAACTTAAATTTCCTGGAAAAGAAGTCGAATCCAGTTACACGAAAGATTCTGGTTAGAATCTGAGTTACAATAAATATATCGAGAAAGAATCGACGAGATTATTACGATATTAAACATAGGAATTGGTCATGATATCAGACTTCGAACGAGATAACGGATAAACGTAGTAATTTAATAAAGTTTTAATAAACTATATATATATATATATATAGGATAAAGTTATACAACGTTTCCCAAGTATTTCAAGTAGTAGGTATTTTTACCTCGTTGAAAATTCAATATATTTGTATATTGAATCGTAAAAGACGATTAACGCGTTACACATTGACCTATGTGTGGAGAAAATACGCAACGATAGGCGAACGGGATAAATAAACAACGCACTAGCATTTTTTTTAACACGTATATTTCACTTTCCGTTGAAAAATAATGCCGTAAATCGTCGTAGGAAATAATAGAATCTGCACAAATCAACTCACTCGGCGCACCACTATTATTCGCTAGAGATATATTTACAGTAACTGGAACTGTCTCATGATTGAGGTCTTTGGTTGCGTTCAGGGGGAGGCGGAATCGAAAGGAGGGCGTTTCGACCTTCTGCTCCACCGATTTCCTCTTCGAGAACCCTCGTGGAAATTAGAGAAAGAGAGGGTGGACAACATTCACGTGGAGACACGAGGCTTTCTTTTCATTGTACAGAGATAGCGAAAAAGTGTGCAGCGCTAGCCTACCCTGTTGTTCCTCCATTGATAAAATAAGACATCGAGGAAGTTACGATTACCGGATACATCATAGTGACGACGATTTCGTAAAATAAATCGACTTTAGGACGTCGTAATAAATAGTAGCGAGCAATAGTTACTTTAAATAGTGATATTAATTAGTAGTAGTGAAATGCTCGTAGGCAATAGTTACGAAGTGAGATGGTAGATTCAGCTTTTTATAATGCGTCGAAGAGGTATAGTCGAAAAATGGGGCTGGGAGAAAGGGACGAGAAAGAGAGAGTGCGATAAAGTTAATGGTCGTAGTCAGGAACATGCGACATTTACACATCGAGTACATTTAAACGTGTGTGTTACGTAATCTCGCGTCTTATTATGAATTTTCCGCCGCAATTATCGCTGTCGCTTCGATAGTTTCGAAAAAACCCAACAACAGCTTTCCTCTTTCCTACGCAGCGAATCAAATATCTCTCTTTTCGCTCTTGTTCTTCGACTTAGAAATTAAACGTTAACCGTAAATTATTTTATGACTAGACGTCAAGCACAAAAGTGGATCGTTGATTTTGAACATTGAACGGACGATGTTAAATTATCGAAACGATGCCGAACGACATATATTTTCGGAATAAAATGTCCCTCTCGATAAGCTCGTGACTAAGGTTGACATATTATTAAACAATTAGACTAGGAAAGACTAGAAAATAGCTTTTTATCCTTAAATATATATGTTTGGTATCTTTAGTATCTAAAGATATACGTATATCTTTTTCGAATAAAAATATCCTACTAATTTCCGTTGAAATATCTTACGCTCGAAGAATAGGACTCGACAGCGATCGATCTACGCAGAGCGTTTCGTTCAATGAACGATTCGTAATTATATCATAAACGTGTTAAACATTAGTCTTCTTTGCGATTTTCCATTTGAATTTACCAGCGCATCGCCTATCGATTCATCGATCGGCTGGAAATTTAATCGAGTAGTAAAACACGAGTCTTCGAACGTAACTTGCCGTTTGTTAAACGCGACGATGTTTTCACCGCGAGATTTACGGTACACTTGCCACGAAGTTGGAACACACACGTGTCAAATGATAAAACTAGAGAAAAGTATTGCGGAGACAAACGGTGACAAGTGTCCGCTTCGATTAATATAATAGAACAGACTGAACGAATGGTGGGAAGAATAAGCCGGACCGCAAACGGTTAAATGCTCGGCGAAAACCACGACATTGCGACTTGTTTGACATGCTGCATAATTTGTGCAATCCGACGCGAGACGTGGATATTTGAAGTGACTTGCGCGGTGTGGCTAATAAGTACATAACTACGAGTACGTATAGTTCGACCGCCCATTTACGTAACAGTATATGCCTATCGAAGGTCAGATACGACAATTAGATTCCTATGTGTCCCGAGCTTTGCTTTTGCTCCCTCCGTCGTTCCGGTTACGATTATACGAAAGTTTCGCAATCGCCATACTTGACGAATAACCATCCGAATATAATCGTGATCCCGCGCACTCGGACGATGCAAGCGCTTCTTCGAAGGAATCGAAAAGATTCATCGAAATCAACGGTTCCGTGTTCTCAGATTGTTTTATCTTATCCATCGAGACAGGGAACGGTAGCGATATCCTGCTATTTTCGGACAAACATCGTTTCATAGAATTAAATCGCGATTAGAAAACGTTCCAATAGGATAAAGAAAACGCACGAGATAGATTTTTGTTCGAAATATATAAATATAACGAGCTTTTAGTATTTTTTTAAATATGCCCCGCTGTAGATCGTAAGTCGCTTCTTCTCATTCGTCGAGAATCAATGTTGCAACCGAGAACAGATAATAGCATAACGTAGATACATTGTAATAAATTCGCACTGACAATCTCTGTGATAAATTTTTCTATAAAGACGATTGCAACCAAAGATAATGCTGAAACTTCGCAACCAATGCATCGCGAACCTCTCGAGCCTCTTATTAGGCTCGAGGAACGCTAAACGTCCTTGTCCAAATAGAATCATCTTGATACCGTTTCGTGTCTAAACGGACAATATAAACAATCTCAAATTACATACGAAAATGCATGTAACGTTAGTTTTATAACTCTCCGCGTAATAGGCCTCGATCTTTTTTACGCAATACGACATTCGCATATTTGCGCTTAGATCGTCGCATCATCGAGCTTTTCGGAAAATACATTCGCGATACCGAGTTTCAGTTTCAATGTTTACTAAATTATTCGTATTACGTACTTCGTTCGAGGGAAATTACGTTTACGAGGTTGTGTTTAGGAATCTGAGTGAAATTATTTGTAAATGTTCGCACGTTTGCGAAAGTTTTAATAATCGGAATAATTTCCCGGAAAATGCGTTAGCAAGAGGCAATATACTGTATTCTTGACTGTGTTCTGTCTCCCCTCTTGCTGCAAACTTTCCCCTTTTCGAGCTCGATGCATTATTTATAAAATCGTTGCAAGCAAATATTTTTCAGGTTAACGATACCACAAAAGTAGCAATACATGCGCGGATAACTTCGTTTATAACTTGTCAAAACTCTAGAGCTGTTTTTCTTATTCCGTATGAAGAGTATATTTTTATCTAATCCAATATCGTGATATTATACCATAGTCGATATCGCGAATGTATTTGCGAAAAGACACTTGAGAAGAACGCAAGACTTTGTACTCTTTGCTTTGAAATTTGTTAGAAGAATTTTACACGCGTAGCTGAACAGTCAAACATCGACGGGAATAAAAGCGTTTGAAAATGTCTAAGAAAATAGTCATCCGGTTATTTTCCACCTTGCGAAGTAGTAGATTCGCACATTTTGATCGAATAAAATTTTGATTATAGAGATTTTTGACGCAGTGCTCGAATCGACGAGACCACATAACGTTTCACGGAACGTTTCCTTCCAAGTTGGGCGAGCGAAAATGGTTGTAATCTTTTTTTAACGCGCTCCGAGATTACGGAAAAGTAGCGACATTGTAAAATTTGGAAAAGAAAGAAACCAAGGAGAACGTTGCGAAAGCGCGCCTGCGAACCGATGATGTAACGCGCACAACGGATAGCGGTGATTGCGAGTTCACAGGCGCTGCGTTCTGTGTCGCGTTGCATCTATCTGTCACGCCTCAAGTTCCTTTTTTTAACTGCTATGGACGGATATATCCGCATCGATCTTTTCATCGCCGATCGGGCCGCACTTCGTTCGTTTCTCCGTAATCGAATCGTTTTAATCCGCGGAAATGCACCCCAGTCTTGGTCAACCGTCATCACCTGTTTTGATTCTCCGGCTGCTCTCCAAACGGAATTTCGAAAACAATGTGGCCCGCCGATACGCGCCAGAGGGAATGTCGAGTACCGTCGCTGACAATCAATAATATGGGCAGTGATTTTCAATTCTGTACGATTGCAAATGGGCAGTGATTTTCAATTCCATACGATTGCATCTCCACTTTCGAGTCTGGTTTTTCTTTCCTTTTTTTAATGAAAAACCACGCCCTTCTGGGCGGTGTTGGTTACTTTCAAAAAATTCGTCATTCGTCGCCGAGCTATCTTTATCGTGAGTCTCTCTCTCGATGAGTCTTCGTTTTGATTCCCGCTCACGTTGAATCCTCTTTCTTGCGTTCAGAACTCTCGCGAGGGACGTTGACGGAAAGGTTCCGCGACGTGATCCGAACATATCATTCCAGAGTGCTTCGCTGTTTCAAGGAACACCGTGAGACGTTCGAGTATAAATATTTTAAACGAAGCCGCCCAGGGCATCGTGAAAGTCTTGTAGATAGGCGAGAAGTTGAGGCATGGTCGGCCGGTCTCTGGAAAGGCCTAACCAACAGACGGCCATTACGGCGAAAAATTCGTCCGGGCATGGCCTCGGTTGGGCCAGTCGATAACCATCTCGAAGACACGCCATCATTTCGAAAGGATCCACCTCGACGTATGGTTGCTGGCCCATCGTCGCCAATTCCCACAGGAACACTCCGAACGACCACTTGCAAAAAGAAAAGAAAAGAAAAGGAATAATTACTTGTCACGTTTGATAAGAGTTCGCTTACGTCGATATCGCCGAATTACTCGTATAATGTTTTCGCGGTGTTCATAATTTTTAGCGAACGAACGATATAACGTTTATTACTTTCTTACAGTTTCGTCGAATCTACGATTCTCGATAAAATGTTTCTTTTTATTAAAATTCGAAGCTACCGAAACTCCTCGTTATTTAATAATCTTATTCATTTTGTCCATTTGTATGTCTCTTTATATCCGTAATAGCTTCTTTCAACGTAAAAAAAACGCTCTTCGATAACGTCACTTGAAAATGATTTACTTTGCTACAAGTATCTACTTTCATATTTTATGTATCAGTGTGATAATATCGTAACAAAAGTTACAACGTACGTTATATATGTATCTTTCACGAAGTATAAGCAAATTTAAATAGGTAACTATTTATGGAGTCGCTTCTCATTTAAATAAATTTCCTTTCTACGTTTTAAAGAATCTTTTTTCCTCAAAGAAGCGATCCATTGGATACGAAATATTTGTTTGTTTTCTGTTTCGTTTAAAAACGCATCATAATTTAACCTATCGCACGGATACAAATTTGACCAAAGTTTGTTTTAATACACATAAGTATTTCTCATTTTTTAATTGATTATTCGTTCACAATCGAATCAACCCGTGTACGATAGAACTCCGTTTATACGAGTTAGTCGAAACATAGTGTGGGGGAACATGTAATTTACATAATTTCAATTCATGTGATAAAAATCAATCGATTCTCTCCATCAGCTATGATCGGAACATGTACTTTAATAGAAATATTTGGATCGCCAAATTACGATAATAATTCGTATAACGGGGAATATCAAGAGCCGATTAAATTGGTTTTTGAGAGCCGATACCTAACCAGCGATTTTCAACCAGAGTGCCGTAAGAATTTTTGAGACATCCGATTTACCTAAACTATTCGGTTTACCTTTGCGCGTCAAGTACAAAAACGACTATTCCGAACCAAATATATTATACTTCTTGTAATTTTAGTTGTCTTTCTGTCGACTTTCGGTAATCGGTTTATACGTGCCACGAGATGAATGAAGTTAATATATAACGAGATATAATACGAATAAAATAAAATATAACGCGACGATAAGACTGACATTCGTAACTGTCTATAGACTCGTCTTGTTGCTTGAAATGTTCTTTACGTTCAGATTCTTGATTTCTGAATTAAAAGTCAAATTCAGAAATTAGATTCTTCTAAATTAATAGAAAGGCGTCTGACCTTAATTATACGTAATGATATTTTACTTAAAATATATATATATATAATAATATACGTATGTGTATAGTATACAACAATTAGTAAAAATAATCTTCTAATAGATAATTTAAATGTATATAATCTACTGATTTTATTGGAAAATTCAGTCGTCCATTATCGCCAGGGAGTGGTACAGCTTCAAAAGTTTATTGGAATTCAATAGGAATTATGGTCCGTACCACGTCCGTCGCCGTGCTATACTGATTGTGCTGGAGAGTCTCCAAGGCCATCCAACGAATGGGTCTGTTCTCGTTATCACCGAGACAATGGTAATCCTGAGGGAAGAGATCTCGCGCCAAAGCCGTATCAGCTAATCGCACGCGAAGACTGCTTGGCTCGATCAAACAGTTTCTGGCAGCGATATCCCTGGAAACATATTGTCGGTTATACAGGATGTTCCAAACCTTCTTTCCAGTCAAACTTTGTGTCAGCATGTTCTATGGTATAAATGGTACGGATACGAGAAAGCTGTTATACAGGATGATTTGGAAGCCGTAACATAGACGGAAAAAATGTAGTTCCTCGCGTAATTTTTTTGCATACGTTCCATTTACAACAGGCTGTTTCTGTGTCGTGATTTTCAAATCATCTTGCATAAATACAGTTTGATCGACATAATTTTAACAGAAATCGAAACGAAGGATTAAAGCACGTCATTTTAAATCTATTCGGGGATGCGTTTACCGAACACGTTTATTTCTTATTCTTTGGTTATTTTTTAATCGAGACAGATAATTTTGGAAAATCTGCTAAATTGGCCTGCAATTACAATGTCGGCATATGTAGTTACCATACACACGCCTTATTACAATTTTTATTCGCGCATTATCTTTCGAGCTTCAAAGATACGATCGATCAACCACAAATATACTTTCGCATTCGTCGATCTTATGAAAACAGTACTTTATAATTCCATTTGAGAAGCAGAACTCGTTTACACATTGTTTGCATAATTTACACCTACTGGCAACGAGTGGTATTTGTGTATCTTAGTCACTGTCTGTGACAGCAATTCAGTTCACATTCTAATCAATCTACCGAATAGAGAAATACGTAGATGCAATCACCTGTGCAGGAGCCCTCGGCCGTGCAAGAATGCCCCTGCTCTAGCAACCTGCGCGCCAACGTGCACCAAGTCCCTGGTCCCAGGATGATGGTTTCCGTCGGTAAGGTACAACTTCAGATTTAACTCGCCTGGCGAACTCGTGTATGCCAATAATGGACAAGAACTATCCAGGCAGGCGGCGGCCAGCGAAGCTATGTTTGCATGCACTAATCCTGCCAGCTGCGAGCCCTCGACCACCAGCAAAGAGGCTTGATAAGCCGATGCCACTTCTAAAATGATCAACATCTCTTATTAATTCCTGCAGTGATTTCTCTTATCCTTCGTGTTATCGTTCGGAACGCGTTCGGAAATCCTAAAATTTAGGCTATAAGATATTAAACAATTTATAATAATTACGATTTTCCGATTACTTTCGTTGTCTTTAACCAATAGGATATGTTCATTTTGTAACAGATTTTGTTGAAATATTTTCCTCGTTTCGTTTCATCGTTTTCTTTCTTTGTTCCGTTTTACGAATCTGCGGCAGATACATGATTTTCTACCTTATCGCGCGTCGCTAGCCTAGAGTAGTGCAACTTGCGTTCAAATTTGAACACCTGTACGCGTAATTGAAAATGAAACTATCGAATAATATTTTCAATTTTTCGTACCGACGTTGATAAAGTTGTTCAATGTAGTACGTAAACATACGCGTATAAATCACCTTGCGACATTTTATTCCATCTTAATTAACATATTTATCGAAATAATCTTTGAAAACTTTAGCAAATCGTAAGTTACTCGAACATGCGTTACAAGGAGTTTCGAAAGTAAAACTTTGTATAAAAGAAATCTTTCGTCATGAACTTTATTAATATCGTGTTGGTTGATAGAACGACACATCGTCGAATTTGTCCGATCGTAAAAGGTTCGAGCATCAAGCCCTTGCTGCAACCTACTTATGTACTTGCGAAACATTTCGAGATATTCTAACGATTTGTAACGATTTGTAACGATGTTTTAATTAATTTAAAAAGCTAAGAAGAAAAAGTACTTTGTACGATATCGATTTATTTCGTAAAAACATCAACGACTCTCTTACTATTCGTAAAGCGACGAGTCGTTACTATTGCCAAAGCCCGATATCACGGCTCTCCAACACGATACTAATACATCGATACCTGTGACTGTCTTTATGATGACTTCTTGTTCACGGCCAACCAATTCCAAGGTACCTTTGTAGACGCGTCCGAAGGTGCCCTCCTGTACGAGATTGCGACAGTAGAGCGCAGACCTCGATACCGCGAGTGCCCTAGCCTTCTCGCAAGGATCGGTCGACTATAAATTAACAGACAGGACACGGAGGTATTAAGCCTGATGCGCACAGACACCAAAGAGATTCCTAAACAATTTGCAACCGTTCTCGGCGTCTCTCGATCGCGTCACACGGCGTCTGCATAATTCATCACAGAACAAAATCCCTTCGCGGGCAACTCATTAAAAAAGCATTTGTCGCCTGTAACAGGATACGAAAGAGGTCGCCAAGTCCCGAAGGACAAGAAGAATGGCAAGAAGAAAAAAAGAGAAGGACCAGCTTCCCTTCGCTCCCTCCCCTCTTCCCCCACGTCCGGCCGTGTCATCGTTATATCGTCGTTTCCATCGTAGCCACATTCCCCTTTGTTCCTCAACGGTTTTCCAGCGGTTCCTGCGTTGCGAAGCGTAGGACAGCTCCGACGGGGAGCAAACAGGGCTGCAGGGAGACCGGTTATTCATTAATTTCAATTTTCCGGAGTTTTGCCTTCGGCCCCTCCCATTCCATTTGCACGCGTCTACGCGTGCACCGAGCTCTGTACGTGTACGTGCGAGACCAGCGACACTAGCGAGAAAAAAGAGGCAGAAGACGATGGAAAACCATTGGCGGCGTGCAAATTACCGGAGGGCGTGCCCGATTTGAAAAGTAACGCGATCACCAAGTTGAAAAGAAAGATTCCCCGAGCCGGAGTAGGATGTCGCGGTTGAGATCGTTCGTCGAAACTTCGAGGACAACGTTCGACGAGGATACAGTCGGCTAATATCGCGACTTACCGTGCTCCGTAATTCTTATCCGACGCGACGACCGAAAAAAAATCTACTTCCAGCTAGCTTCTTTCTTCCGCTTTGTCCCCGCTGGTTTTCATTACCGCGTTTCGTTCCGCTCGTCGGTTTCATTCTCCGTTCTCCTCTCGCCGGTTTCAGTTTCTCCCTTCCTAATTTTCTTTATCGCTTTTTTTTTTCTTCTTTTCGACGCGAGAGAATTCTTGCCCTGCTCGTTTTTCGCTTCTACTTTCTCTCTTTTCCGTTTGTTAATGAAAATGCAACGAGACAATTTAAAATCGGCTAGCGAGCATGCCGAGAGACTTATAAAGGACCGTTGCGGAATTCGAAGCGTGGAATTTGGAACGCGGAATAAGCTTATAAATATAAATAGAAGCGAGAAGCGCACCTTTGTTTAACTGATAATCGCAACGCGAAGCGACACGGACCGGCGCGCTGCGGTATGGAGAGAGAGAGAGAGAGAGAGAGAGAGGTTTTCCGGTAGTTGACGGGACGCAATAATTTCGTTATTATGGAAAGCAAAGCGGATGCTTCCATGTTGCTTTCGCCATGGTTTAAACGCGATAGCCGGCACCGCTGCTAGGCACTTTTAATTATATTGTTTGCAAACAGTAACGAGGTTTTCTATGGCGAAGTGAATTACGCCCGAATGCGCCGTGTGTTATAAAAATAAGACGTTAATGATGTTATCAAATGCTTCGCTTTATTCGCCGATATAACGCAGCAGTGATTAGATTATTAGAGCACTTTACGTGCAAGTTACGCTTTTGTAGTTTAATGCTATGACGCAGGCTTTATCAAACCGCGTAGCAAATGCATGGCTATAATGCATGGTCTCTGTTTCAAAGTTCTGCTTAATTTGTTCCACGTTTTTCTTCGTGCGTTTATAAAAAGTGTCAAATAGATCGATTCGACATAGTATTATATCACTGTCATATACGTATACACATACGCCATATTGGCCATAAGTGCGCTATATAATAATATTAAAGGTATACGTAAGTATGGAAACATGCTCGTTATGTTATGTCGGAATATTCTAAATTCCAACTATCTTAATCGGTATTTCATATTACAACACACGTATGACGAGAATTAAATAACAGATTTATGATAAAATAATACTGAAAGTAAAAGCAATGAAAGCAAAAATATCCCACCTGCTTGTACTAGATTATATGTGTAAAACATCAGTAGGTATCCCACTGCTCCCTCATCAACGCGTGGTTATTACTGTGTGATAAAAACCTTGATATATGCATATGTCAAGGTTAAGTTCACAGAGACTAAATTTCTTTTTCTAAGAATATTTTTACGATATTTCCAAATCACGTATCTCAAGAACTAGAAAGAAAAAATTATCGCAAAATTCGAAGCGTGCGTCATCTAGGAACGTACCCCTTTACAATCTACGAGAAAATAAATGGAAACGATCCGTGCTGTGTAAACTTTTATGTACGTGTGGCGATGTGATACATCGTCAAACAAATAAGTAATAAATAAAAATAAAATATACGTAAGGTGATAGGTTATCGTACAATGTTAAGAAGAAGGAAACCGTCGTGTGGATTAAATCGTTGAAATTCTGTAGGAAAGGTGTGTTTTCGCTCGATATCACGTTCCCTATATGTCACGAGTATATGCCGGTACTACGATTCGATTGCAAATTGGAAGCAGATATCGTGGGCGACAGTGGAAAATGACGCAAACGTGGTAAATGAGATTTCGGAAAACGAGTAATAAATATTATCCCCCAACGTTGATTATTGTTATTTGTTTCGTGCTCGGCCGCGTGGCGATTGCTTTGCTCATCGCTGAATTGCTCATCGAAGCAAATAAAATTTTTCAATGCTAACAACTACGTCCGACGCATAATTAACAAGCGGCTGCTATTAGTTTGAAAAAACGGATTCGTAATTGCCGCGAGAAACGAATGGGAAGAGGAATTGAACCGGCTGCAAACGTATTTTTTTTGTAATGAATGTAGACTGACGAGTCGCTTTTATACAATCACAATCGGTCTATTGATTTAACGGCGCCAGCAGCGAACTTTTTGCCGGACGCGTACGATGCAGCAATTCGATTTATTTATCGAGAGGGTCTCGTCAAACGTCGTAGTTTGTTTCCCGTTGGAGCCACTTTGAAAGCATCGTTTTTAGGCGCCGTCTAGCCTCCTCGTCACGAGGGTCGTGTTTGAAACTTTTAATTTCAATCCGGCTAATTAATAATACAGTTTCCGATTTAACTACATTAAACCATCGACCATGGGACGAAAGACGATATCGTTCGGGTGGGAATTCGCTAAACCAGAGAATCGACTTATACGATCTATTCGGCGCGTTTGACGGTGACAAGTTTAAGAGCCGACTACGTCGCTCTTTAATTCTCGGCTAGATAGAATTTTATTCGGCAAAGAAACGAAGAAGTAAATCGATAAGAGAGGGGAGAGCGAAAGGATATAGAAATTGAACGACACGTGAAACGTGTATCTGGTTTAATCGAGTTCGATTTTACGAATCTCGATATCGTTCGTAAGAGCTGACGGAATTTATTAACTCGAATAAATGGAATCGCATATCGAAACTGAAGTATAGAGTAACTTTACAACAAATTTACAATTCGTGCCAGTGTGTTTAAGTAGTGTTCGACGACTAACGTTCGACGTTAGGTACAGGTACGATATAGATACTGTCGAAGCGATCGGAAGATAAAGCGAAGACACTCGACATTTCCTTCTGGCACCGAAAGTTTTCCAACGTTCCTACGTCGTCCGATTATTTTTAAACGGAATAAAAGTTCTTCGTTACACAGAATCCACCTAGAAGCTTCATGAATAACTCTACAGGAACTGTTTAAATAATTCAAAGCTTCAATTTCAGTACGCGAGTTTACACGAAGAAGCTCGATCGAAGATAAAGCGACAAGAACTTCTCGAGGTAACACTGACCCGAATCGTCGATTCGAGGGCCGACATTTACAATTAAGATACAAAACGTTAAGTGCGGGATATCAGCCAATGCATGTTAAGCAGTTTTACCGTAGCTTCGCCGTAGCGTAGTCTCGCGCACCATCGACTACGACTATTTTCTTATCTATCTTTCGATAAGGATAGGGTGGTTACTCTCCGCGTCTATCGGGAAAATCAGGAGGAAAACGCATCTGTTCTGAAACCGAAGGTCCCCGGTAAACAGGAACAGTAATGGCTTCTTCAGCAATGGGATCTCAAGCGTATCGTTTTACAGGAGGGATAAGACGTTGCCGCATTACATGACTGGCTGAGTTTGAAGAGAGCTCGCGAACGAGCGAACGAGCGAGCGAGCGAGCAAGCGAGGGAAAGGGTGCGGAATCAGGCCGGAGGATAAGTTTTCCCTAAGGATCGTGGTTACATAGAAATATATGTTTGCGTGTGTATGTGTGTGTGTATACTTGTATATTCGCGTCTGAGGTGCGCGTACTTAGGTCTGTACGCGTTTGTATAAACACTCCTCTCTTCGTGGTTCTTCGTGTCGGTGACGCACGGTCGCCGGTATAGCAGGAGGGTGGCGTTTCAGACGAGGACATCGAGGGTTCAGGCATACGCGTATACCCGGTAAATTGATCCAAGATCAAAGCCGAAACAATCACAGGACCCACTTGCAGTTTCTCTCTAGCTTCTCTCCACCTTTCACCCTGATTCACCCCCTTTCTCTGCCTCTCTAACCGCGTGTGTAACCTTCGTCCGCCCCCTTTGCCAACCTCCTCTTTGAATAGCCGAGCACAGGTGGTACCGAGCCGTTTCTTTTTCCCGGGAAATTAATGTAAAACGCTCGTTTCGAGCCGGAAAGTGCCGGCTAGACTTTGTTACGTGAATCGAGCCATGCCCGGCTGCTCTTTCTAAACTCCATTGCATATTTATTCGACATTTGCGCGATCTCTGTTTTTTCCTCATCCTTCTTCTCCTCGTTCCCTTCCCTTCTATGTTTTCTTTGTTTTCGTTTTAAACACGCACCAAGCGGAAAGGCGAGTCACAACGAGTTGTTAAAGAGGTTATTATTCTAGCTATTTCGCATTTACGGCATGTCGTGCCCCGTACGTCGAGATTTTCACACGTACGTACGTTATTCGTCGATGAATTTGTATCGCGGTATTTTGTTAAAATTGCGGAAATCACGAAATCTTTGTAGAATCTCGTGGAATGTCACGAAGTGTTCAATCTCTAGTAACCTTATCTTATGTCTCCTGTTTACAGAAAACCATATAATTAGCTACAAGGAATTAGCTACTTTTACCACTGGCGCTCAAGTGTATACGGTATACGCTTCAGTAGTATAGAAAGAGATAAAAACTGCGATAAAATGTGCTAAAATGTGAATTTCTTTCCTAACGATGCCACAATTTTTCGATAAGTCGCTCGAAAAGAAGAGTTCTTATCGAACAAAAGTACATCGTCTCCTTTCACACATCCTTCGATTTATGTACTTGATTCCATTGAAATTTGAATTCTAAGCGATCAAAGAGATCAGCGACTGAAGCGTGCCTGGTCCGAAAGCAACGGCGGAAGCGAATAGAGGGATCGTGTTCTTTAATGGAGAACGCGAGAAGGTGAAAGGGCGAAAGGAAGAAGTCACGACCTCGCCGCGTCCGCGCTCGCGCCCGCTTCCCGTCGTCGTCGTTTCACCGCGTCGCCTCTATACGTCTTCTCGAAGCAGGATAAAAATTGTAAATTGTCGATTTACTCGCTTTATTAATTATTCACTCAAGCACCGATGATCGATTACACAGTTACACTCGGTTTCCCTTTGTACCCACGTTGGCATATAACGAGGGTCTTATATTTGCATTTATATGGAATTAAGAATTCAAATTAGGCAACGACGATGATGGTTTTTTAATTGAAAGAATAATATTACAGGAAAATTTCTTTTAATCGTCTGTCAAATCGTATAACTGTATGTATATTAATTTCGGGTAGAGAATAATATTTTACCTTCGATCGTCTTTCGTGTCAATTTGCGTCAATCGTGACAAACATAAAAAGGCAGTGTTTAGATATATAATCTTGTGCTTGAATGTAACGAATTTCTTTTCTTTAGTTTTAATAAAATTCTTTGCGAAGTTAGCCTCCCACAAGGAAACATATTTTCTACATTCTATAGGTAAACTGGATCGTGTATGACGAAATTTAATTTTTCTAATATTATTTGAAGCTGTGAAGATATCTAAAATACTTAATACAGTACTTATCGATATTAATACATTATATAAGTATTTGTCACATAAAGTCGAAACTTTTCGAAATTTCGTATAGATCGTCGACTCGCTGTCCACGAAGAATTAACTACATATCTTTGCGTTATATCGAACTTTGTCTTAAATTCCTTTCATATTCTTCGAAATATCGCTTTTGCGTCTCGAAGAGAAAAATTTATCTGACCGATAACTTTTGCACGCTTCCGTACGGTTCCAAAGAATTCCAGGTATCTATAACCAACAAAGTAAGACGAATAAAATGATTGTTCTTCTCGAAAGTCGTGTGGCAAATCAAGTATCGGATTACACGTAGACTCAGGACCAAGAAAAGCAGATCTTACCTTTTCCTCCGGAGGGAATTATCTCTCCGAGGAAGACGGGGCAGGAAGCTTGACAGAAGCGACAAGAGGCAACGGGAGCAAAAAGGGAAAAGGATGCGAAGGAAAAGGGGTTTATCACGTGTACCAATTTCTGGTGAACGGTGTGTGTTCGCTCGGTTAGAAGGAAGTCGTAGGTTGGCAGGTTCGAAGCAGCTGAATAAAGAGCCGAAAGGTTTGAAAGCACTGGGAGGGGAAAGTTGTTGGTAGAAAGTGGCCCCTACGACCACAAATTCGATAAAGTTTTTGAATGCACCTCTCGTCTTGCACGCGAGGCCAGACGAGACCGGCCACGCCGGAGAACAGAATCGTCTCGCAGTCTTCGTTTTCGCTACTGAAAGAACGACGTAGAGAACGAAAAGAGAATACAGGGCGGAGTTCGCGATGAAGATGCGGTCAGGATAGAGAGAGAGAGAGAGAGAGAGAGAGAGAGAAGGGCTGAGAGAAAATCGGATTTCTCTATGAGAGTTCCTCATCTACCTTCGACTTTGTTTCGCGCACTGCTTCACCGCTTTTAAAGTTCATTACGCTATATTACGCTAAACACAATAAGCCGACATATCTTTAAAATGTGGTTTCGCTGGAGTTTCGATATCGCTGCTTCGCATTTGAAAGCACGATAATTCGCATTTTCTATTTTTTACAAGAGAAGCAGTTTTAAACTTCGGTACGTTGTCAATCGATTCGATATTATCAAAATTGTCTTTTTATTTAGCTTTGCAGCTAAACATGGATTTTTCGTCCTTTCAAAATTTCTTAAATATTATTTATCATAATATTAAATAATTTTTCTTTTTGTTTTGATAATTACGATAATTATCAATTGTCATCGATTTGAAAGGATCGACACGATCGAGAGATTCATTTAAAGAAACAAAAATAATTCTCGATTCCAGAGATTCAGATTAAAGAAGCAAATAATTGAAAAATTATTTTTCAAGATGTTTTCTATAACAAATTGTAGTATTTCTTATTTGTTGTGTCCCGTTCATCCGGCAGAAGCATATGTTTTAAACAAATTGTAATTCTTCGCCTCTCGCAGTAACGCTTCAACAAGTAGCATGGAACCGTCTCTGTTACAAAGAACCTCTTCGAGTATTTTATTTCGTCTGTCTTGAACAATAGAATAAGTAAGCATTATTAAGCTTTCACGATATTTGCCGATCTCTCTTTGCTTGGAGTTGCGCCGGACCTCTCGGAGTGAATATATCGTCTCGATACTTAAACGCGTTTCCAAAAATTTAAACCAACTGCATACGATCTCCGTAAAATCGTATATCACGTTCGATCAAATATAAAATTGATCAGACCGAAGCACGAATGTTTCGTGACACGTAAGGTAGGGCTGCACTCGGTTAAACTCGGAAACTTTAGAGGCAACTCGGCAGCGCATCTCCTGCCTGGAGAGTTTCACATTCCCCCGGTTTGAAACCGACGTATGTAGGTACTTAATGCAATATCTTGCCGAAGTTTCCGTAAAATGATTTTGCACTATACCTGGCTCAGATGCGTCACATGGCTGGAAGCGTAGTAACTCGCTCTGGAACCGCAAGGTCTCGCATAGAGTGGCTCTAGGTCGGCAATGGTTGCGTAACTTCCGGAATTCGCGCTTCCGGGTCGTGGGTCGACCCTAACCAGCACAGAACTTCTGGCTAAGCCGCCGGTGTCTGCCGCCGAATAGCTACAGCAGGGCAGTGTTTTCCTGAAAGAACGGACGATCCTGTAGTCACCGGTTAATGATTATACACGAGGCTAATTATTTCTCCGATGCACGACGTGCTTTGCACCGGGACTCGAGTTGCGTGAGTTATAATCGCGAGAGACACTTGCTACCGCTGCGCTGGCTGCTAGCTTTTTTCGCCTCGTCGCTACTTTCGTCCTAATCCACCGAATCGCCTTTGACACCTCCATGCGTTTAACCGAATTTCCAAATAACGCTGGAACAAGGATGACAATCTCTCGTCTATGATAAAATATTTTCCATTTCTTCTCGATGTTCTAACGGCGTAAGATGTATCGTTTAAACATTTTTGTTGAAAAGTTTAACCAGAAAGAAGTTGTAGCTTGCCAGTGAAATTCATATTACGTAATGAAATTTTTATAGTTCCACATTTTTATTTCGACGTAATAATAATTTATTCTATGAGAGGAAATAATTCTTTCTTGCGATGTTAATCAGTTTCGGAATCAAGTTTTATGACTTCGTTTATTATTCACGTCGAGTTTCACAATGTCTGCATAAATCCCGAAGATCTTTCTGTGGTTTTTTCCTTAAATTCGTAACTCGACGTAACAGAAGGTTTGCGAGCACATTCGGCAGCGTATCCGGTATGATCGATCCCGTGAAAAGTTCTCGTAGCGCGTGAAATTACCGCTTAGCCTGCGGGGAAAAATTTTCAAAGAGGGTCTCGTTCCCCTTTGCAGCGAGATATTAGAGCAGAAAGAGGCTCGAAAGCGGCCAGATAGAAGACGAGGAGAACGATAAACGGAGGTACGGATGCCGAGAAGACTAAAATACCGGGAGAGAATTCGCGGAGGAACGGTAATTCCGATATTTCGTCGGATTTATTGGCCGTTTTGCGCATGTAAATCCACTACCGCGATTCGGCAAAAAGGTGAACGAAAAAGAGAAACACATTGCGCAAACGATTTCAAATATTCCACGCTCGGTTTTTTTCCCCAATTCTTTGTATTCATGTCCGAGGACGGGCTTATATTTTATGCCGTAGTACGAGTTCGGATTTAGCATGGCCGATTTACTTTATTTCGCTGCTAGTGACACATTCGTGCGCGATAATTTCTCTATAAATACGTAGCAAATACATAGCAAATACGTAACGTAGCCGTAATTTATCGGTGCATTAAATTAAAAAAACGCTGTTCAATTTGTAACGTTCACAGTCGACTTTATCGCTACAGGCTATTTCAGCATCGATACATGGATCGTTATGCATGAACCACCGTTTACATCCCGTTCAATTTATTTGAAGTTACCGACATTTTTGGAACTAGTAGTTCCGCGTTTCAACAACACGCACAAAAAAGCTGCTTTAGTTTCTTTGTAAATTTTCAAATGTATATAATTGTTATAACCGAATGTTAGTTATTCCCCGTTTAATTACGACGATCAATAAGAAGATTTTGATATTTTTATTTTAAATATTCCTAACGATAAATATGTCTGATATACAGTAAATTTTATGTCTTTTAATATACCTGATAATCGACTATAAGAGAACATTTAATGGGTAGTATTGGCCTATCGATATATTTCATATGTGCCGGTCTAATGAGATCATAAACTTGATATTGTACGAAAATAAAATGCTATACGCACTTTTTGCGTAAACATATTATCAAGAGCACAGGACGAAATATCTACCGTACATGGGATAGAAGGAACAAGTGCGAAGAAATTCCTTTTCTCTGTTTGCGAATGGTATATTTCGCCGCAAAGAACAACCTGTTCTTGTCCAATCTGAAAATCGTGCTTTGCGCGTAGAATGGAGATCGACATGGTAACGGGAACGAGGGTGCAACGGTGGATGCTGTGTTTACTCGAGCGGACGGATGTAAAATCTGCAGCCTCGCCCCCGAAGGAGACGTACAAGGGCCGGAGAAGGATCCTCGTTTTCCCGCGCGTTATCAGCCTGGAAAGACTCAAAAGAGCTAATATATCCCTCGAGAGACAATTGGCCCATGCCGCGCCGGGACTTCCCCAAAGCGAAAGACGCCGCGGGAAACGAGGTAAGGAGGCATTTTCAGAAGAAGAAGGGCTACTTCTGTCTCCCCTTTCTCCTAAAATTTCCGTTCCATAAAAATATTCCCCTGTTGGGGGACCATGATAAAAGTGCCCACTCCATGTATTAAAATTTCAGATTACAGCCTTAGTGGTCGTGGACGTTCGAGGAACGGTCGAAAATTCATTGGAAACTGTTATCGGAACTGCAACTACTGTTACTTTGCGAAATGAAAACCGAGCGAAACATATTCGCAATGTACTTCTTAGTAAAATGTAATATCTTAATAGAAGATACCGTCTTTGCAACTATGTTGGAATCTATGTAAGAATCGATGGTTCACCCAATACTATTTAGAAAATATAATACGCGATGTTACGTATTGTATAAATGTAAGAGAGCAGAATGTATTTACGTTAGATACACGCGATTCGATGATTTCAAAAAAAAGCTTCAGCGAAAAAGGAATATGAATCGAAGGTAAAGCATGGAAAGTTTTTTGTTCGTTCGTAATAATTGAGCTATAAATAGCTATAGACGTATGCTAATAGCGACATAAAGTAGATTCTCCTTGTATCAAAATATTCAAGAAATTCGATAGCTACGCTCAAAAACTATTTGCACTTACAAATTACAAGTCCGATGATTAAAATATTACAAGCTTCTACATACTGTTCGCGCAACAGAAATCTATGATGGATAATTCATCACTTCTCAATTAATATTATTACCTTTCGACCGATATTATTAATTAGCAAATTATTGTACAACAGGCTCGTGGTGTAACGTAACGTAATGATTTACTGAATTGTACGATCCAACTACGAACCGTAAACCCTCGTATCTATAGAGGTATTTTATACAAAAAACCGTAATAACTACACAAACAAAAAGTGTATTTCGAACGTGAAATTATCAGACAATTCTGGAAATAACGAATTTATCTTTATTATGATCAATTAATCGTTGCGTTATTATACTACTTTTGTTGCAACACTCGTCTTTCTAATCTGTGTACTTGAGAACAAAAAAAGAAGGATATTCAACGTTACTCGAACGCGGAAGTGAAAATTGATATATTTACGAGACTGACGTGAAAAGGATAATACGTTGAATGAATAATACATTTGAACACGACGATACTCTTGACCATAAGAAAACAGTAGTAGAAAAGGCAGAAATAGATACGTATTAAAATTTGCGGCTCGGTGATATTCGTCGTCAAAAAGGATCTTGAACTATTTGCTTCTTGAGAAAAATTCACGACGAGAAGCTTCGAAAGATTTAATAATGCCCGTCAGGAGACAATTGGTCTACTTTGGGGGAAATCGGAAAGGCGGCGTACAAAGGGAACGAAGATGAAAGGTCGGTGGAAGTTTTTGCCCTTTGATCTCATTTTTATAATTTTATCGTGCAATGAGATTCGTTTCATCGATATCGGGCAAT
Organism: Bombus huntii; assembly: GCF_024542735.1. Classification (NCBI taxonomy): domain Eukaryota; kingdom Metazoa; phylum Arthropoda; class Insecta; order Hymenoptera; family Apidae; genus Bombus; species Bombus huntii. Next base: position 18,139,518 of record NC_066243.1, read on the forward strand.
CGAGCAGGAAAGTATTCAATTCGTTAATACCAGATATAACGGAGTTTCAATTGAACGTGTAATTGAAGTACCTACTTACGTAACCTAGAGGCTCTCCTACCTACCTGCCGTTAAGTAGATTTCTCGTACGCTCGAGCGTTAATACGTGTATTGCAAAGAGCGTCTCTTAATTAAAGTTAGACTTAGTACGGGTTTTAATCTAATAACGTGCTTCGTAGAACATTTATTTATAATACCTGGCAGGGTATTTCTGTTAACGAAACTATTTCATGCGGCATCTAATTCGAATGCATATTTCCAAGGTATTCTATTTGCAGAATCGAGAAGAAGGCGATTTCTAGACTTTAAATTTTCACAATGATCAGGTGACACGTTTGTGGTTTTTCGGGTTTCGATCGAGTTTTTAATTAGATCGGCGAATTAAAACTTCAGCTTCGGGTTTCAGGTCTGTCTCGAAAAAGCGAACTGGAATACCCGTGAAATGTCAGAACAAAGCGCAATGCACCATTCAATTTTCATGGATATGTCAAGAAGGTGATTATACGCGAAGAAAGAAGTTAAAGATACGGAATACGATTTTCCTCGTACGAGACACGTTCTTAAGAAACTTGATTAATTTTGCTTGATTTTTATTCATGCTTAGACACACGTCAAATCAAATGTACAATTTTGAAGAAATTACAAACATCGAGCGAATAACAGGAAAAATTGTTTCGGTGTTTCGTAAAATAAAGCATGTACACCTTGGAATATGTTCGTAGAAATTGTACTTCCATCATTTTTGGACCTACTTTTGCTCATGAAACTGCCTTGCTATTTGGCTATCTTATGTCAATCCTGTAGGATGGAAACAGAGTGCGATATAATTTGTCTATTAATTGATATATTTGAATCATCCAGAAAAAATTACAAGAACGAAGTACAAGCAGTTAATTATAACAGAGGAGAAAGAAAAATTAGAAACGAATAGAACGGAGTGGATCGCGTTGCCGCAAATTTGAACGATACTTTTTTTTTCGTAAGTCGCGTGAAAAATCGCATGCCAAAAGTCTAGGAAGAACTAATATATTCGGAGGAAGTATACGACGAATCCGCATAAAGAAGAGAGAAGCTGGAGAGGTAGTAGAGAAGCAAGTACAAGGGAGGTAAAAGTTCTCCTTTCTTGAAACTTTGCCTCGGATCTTCTTTTACCGCAATCTTCTTGGATAAGTTGCTTTGCTATATACGTATAGCTAATAATTTATGCATCATGAAATAGGTTATAAAAGCTCGATGGAAAAACTATCTTTATACGATGTTCGGTTAATGTCTGATATGAAACACGTACTTTATCACAACGGTATCTTTCAAAGTTTATAGTAACTTGTTAAGCATATAATATATATACATATGAAATTTTTGTAACTATCGCTTCTCAACAAACAAATTACTATCTATATAAAAGTGAAACGTCTAACGTAAGAGAAGCGTCGAAATAATTTTTACAAGCTAGGCGAATCGGACGCGAAGAAAGAAAAATTGCGGTATAATGACTTCACGAACCCTTCGGAAGCTTTCATTCTAGACGGATGCGAAGCATTTCAGTCGATCGGTACAAATAAGAGGAAGCATTTTCCCATGATGCCAGACCGAGCTAGTTCGTTTCGTACATCTGCAAAAGAGACAAGTGGTTCGCACAGAGGGAAAGACGAGTGAAGCGGAAGCGAGACAGCAGGGGAAAAGGTGAGGAGGAACAGGCGAAGATGGAGAGCGATTCCATCCCTCTGAATTCGCTGCTTACATTCTCTCCCGCAGGAGTCCTCTTTCGAACGGGGGCGTGTAGCCGTGCAATAAAATGTCGGCTGCCGTGGCAAGCGACCGACGTATCACCGGGGCTTATTGAAAGGATATTTCATGCGGACGAGTTCCTATCCAGCTTATCCCATGAATTTCCCGCGGGGGTGTAGAAATCTTTCTCTGCCCTCTGTCTCTTCCCTACGGTGAACCGGGCCGAGAGACCAGCCCAACTCGGCAGTTGCCGTATCCAGCGGAAAATTCACGACAACCGGCAACGCGCGTCGACGACTTTTCACTCTCCGGTTGCTGGTGGGAAATGAGAATGCGCCCGGCGCGCGCGACGATACGTGAAAACCTGCCAACCGTGCGAATCTTACGAGCAGTCAGTGGCCTACGCGTCGCCGCGTTCCAACGTCCCGTTTGCCGCTGATTTTCATTTATTCGCTTGTGTCCGATTCTACTCGTGACATGATCGGATTAGGTCGTTTAATAAGTGGCTTTTATCTTCGCGGGAAGATACGCTTATTCGTACGTTTACGACATTTTCAAACGCCAATCAGAATTTAAAGCACTACTGAAAATATCTATGTACCCTTCGTCTATACGAATATCGTAAGACGATCGCCTGTACTGCATTTTGCACTACTGTTCCGATTTCCCGACAGTGGCACTACAAAATTTTCCTGTTTGCATTTAGAGCCTGCGTACTGCTCGCTTAAGACTACTAATTAAGAGGGACCGTAATACGTATATTTTAATCAGTTCTTTAACGTTTAATTCGTAGACAATAAATATTCATTAAGGAATAGCGATTTAGTTTAGTACAAAAAACTTTGTCTTATTTTTCACAGCGAATGATAAAACAGCGTTGTCGTAAAGTTTCTTACTTACGCACAAAAGTATCGATAATTTCATTTGCATCGTGACGATTTATTCGATGACAAACACTTTAAATACGAATCTTAAAGGTTAGTTGTTAAAACATAAAACGGCGCAGGACACGCGTCTGTTTCATTATCAGCACATAGCTTACATTGCGTCAGAAATTTTAATGCTTACAAATTGAATTTTGACGCGAGTTTCCGATATACTTACTTTATTTAAACTTCATTTAAACGTCTAACTACAGAGATTAATATTAATTAGCCGCTTTAGTCTTATAATTAATCGACTTATTTTCGTTAAATTAACAATAAGTAATTAGAAAACGGGAAAGGAACGAGAGAAGAAATACTCGTAAATCTTTTTGGTATTCGTAGCTGTGAATTTGACGTAATGAAAGAAAGGAATTATTGAAATAGCGTCAAGATTCGCAACTCGCAAAGTGTATTTTTTGACCATTAATTTCGTCTAACCGAGTTAAAAATAAATTTCCTGGGTAATTCGAACGTGAAACCGGAATTCGTAGCAAAGTGATAACCGGCATATGGAAATTGTATCTACTTACTGGGATTCTTGAATGCGAGCCTTGCTGTTGCGAATGTACAAGGCGCTTGCTACGCTTCCAACGACTAATATCAAGGCGCACGCACATGTTGCGGCGATATAAAGAGCTCCAGCACCATTCACCAAAGGTCCTGGTTCCAAACGTACCGAATCGTTTCTGGGAGGTGCTTGCACTCCTGCAACAAAAATCCTAGTAGTTTCGTTTTCGTATCTTTGAGTAATCCGACTTATCGTTTCTATTATATCTAGCTATGTATTTCGTGCTCCGTAATACACGAATTAAAGCGTGGAAATTACGTATGTACATCTCTGCAGATAAATATTACATTTGCTGAAAATGAGATAAATAACGAGTTGATAATATTTTTAGATACAACGTTAAAAATTTTAAGAATTATTATCTTCTCTAGAATTTTAAATTAAGATATATGTATATAAAATAAAGATAGATGGAGATTAAATATAGGTTCAAGAATTCATGTATTCGATATTATAATACAAATTGTAGCTTTATGATTTTAAATTTTGTTTTTTCGATCGACGAAGATTTTAAAGTCGAAATACTAACAATTTCGAATAAGACGCGACAAAAAATTTTTCAATAACACATCTTCTATTATTAATATACATACATTATAAGCTCCGTTCTATAGAAAGTTATTAGATTTCCATAAATTAATATTATCAAAAGCTCAAACATATATGATATATGCAATTTTTAACCTTGGTCAGAGGCTTGTCGATCAACCGATTAAATTTATATACACATTATTAACGATAACCTATAGTCAAGGAAACACATCGCGCGACGTTGAAATCTCGTTAAAAAATATGGCCATGCACTTTGACAGCGTAATAACAGAGAAACGCAGCCATTAACATAGATTCGTGAGCGATATAACGAGCGGATTTTCCCGTACTGGCGTAAAATAATTGGTATTACATTCAGAAAATGTGTTCAAGCCGCGTTACGTCGTAGACAATCCATTTTACCGATCGAACCACACTCTCCCTCCTCCGTGGCACGGTGCATTCCGTGGCAAGTAAGGCAGGTGATTTTATCGAACAATCGTTGACACGCTGTTCGATCGTTCGTTCTACGTGTCACTACCGAACTACGAATCACTATCGAACAGCAGCATGGAGCAACCGTGGAATAGCGGATTAAGAGTGCAACTCGAACGCAAGGAAGAACATCTTTTTGAATCGGCCCTCCTCCTGTCCTAGTGGTTCACCACAAACTACCACGAGTTTTCTACAAGGCACGGTCGGTCATCCCTGGAACCTCGTCGTATTTCCTTTCACGTCTGTTTGCGCTTTCCACCCTGCATAACTCTTTACCGGTTGCCTCCTTTGAATCATTGCCATCTCGAGTGCTAAAAAATAGAGTCTTAGCATTTTCCTCCGGTCGTTTAAATTAAACGATTTAAATCGAATACGTGATTCGTGTCTTTTATGAAAATCTGTTTGTTTTATCGATTAGATATGTATCTCGAAATTTACACCTCGAAATAAGAGACGTTCATATCGTTGCGATTTCGTTGGAAATTGATAAGCTTCTATTGCGTTTTCCACGCCCGGTATTCCTTTGATTTAAATTTCCGTTCCTTATCTTTCAGGATCTTTTCTGTTACACAAACGGGATCGTAAAGGTAGGGTGAACTGTAATAAATTGCACCGGTGCTTCGCTTTGATTTCGAAACTATACTCTCATTCTTTGAAGACATTCTTCTGTTTGTTCGACGTTTTTAATGAAAACCCGAGCTCCGATTCCTTTAATAAAGGTAGAGTTATACAGGCCACAGCTTTAATTTTACCTTTGAATCAGATTTTTCGATGAAATAAGTAACCGAAAATTTGTAAGATCGCACGAGTAAATGCGTGGTTCCAGCGTATCGTAGCAGGAAACGTACACAGAGTGTAAATAAAAAAGTTGGCGCTACTTGCAGGATCGATTCTAGATATCGAGACAACGATATCAAGATAAGAATATCAAGACGTAGTCGTTCGAGACATCTCAACATTTATATGAATAAATCGGATGACGAATTTTTCTCTATTTCACTTGTACTTGGTGTTTCTCATTCTGAAGCAAACGATACGGCAAAAAGATAGTTTGTAATTGATTTTCCTGTTAGCTACGAATTGATAAAACACTACGTTAATGGTTTCTTATTAACGGTTGTTTTCCACCGTACCTACTATATTGTTACATGTTTCCACTTTCTGGACTTGAATTCTTAGGAAGCTCCATTTACTTATTTAACGGTAAAAGTACACCGCTCTGCGTATTTATCTAGATATAAAATACACGAATAGGTACCCTTTAATACGTGGACATAAACCTTTGGAAACTACACGCTGGTAGTTGGCTTTGCAGCCACCCCGCTTGGTACGCTTTAGAAATTCATTAAGTTGATTTAGGTCATGAGTGTTATCACGCGTATTTTATACAACGATATAACTCGAGTTTTGAGCCAAGTACAATTTTAATCAACGTGTTCGAAATATCTTTAGCTGTGTTCAGTTTTACACTTAAAATATTTATATTAGTAATATAATTTATATTTTTATATATACCTTCCTAGCAATCTCTGGCATGTGTTAATTAATGTGTGTTTAATTTTAAAAAATAACAAGTTTCGCTTTCGCAAGAACAATCACATGTATAGGTGTGTGATTTCGTGAACGATGTCAAAGATAAAGATAAAAATAAAGTTGCGCCGAAATTATTTTCAATTTATTTTCTAAACGTCATATTTTAAAAAATCATACTTTGACCTTTCACATACGCCATTACTACATAATTCATCATCTTCGACTCAACGAGAACGTACACACGCTTAATAAATTAACTTACCACTTTCATGCGATAAAACACGCTAACGTATAGCTAGAAAACATATCAATTAAACTTCTGCTTCTTCTTAAATATTATAAATACACTTCGTACATTAATTTAGTTGACTTTTGCAACTCATTCTCGATAACTTTGCTTCCGAAACATTCGCCCCTGTTCGCCGCGCACTTACACGCGCGTGTTTTCATTCGATTAAACTACATCGTAATTTAAAAGTGCAGTTTTTTCAAGAACGTATTCTCGCAAAGCGATGTAAAACTTTCTTAAGCATATTACCTGGAACCACGAGCAAGCAATTTCTCGATATTACAAGGATTTCTTACCGAAAGTACGAGCCGCTGAACAACGTAAATTCGTGTCCCGCTTTTAACGAATCGCATCCTTTTTATCCGCCTGCACTATCTCGTTTTGTTCCAGACAAAGTAGCGGGAAAAACAGGATTCGTGCCGTTGCCAGGATAAATAACGCAAAGCAGACAGACGAGCTTTACACGATAACGACGGAAACGTTCGCGAGACACTCGGACGAGGAAGAATTTTCTGAAGCGCGATGAGATGCGCGCAGGGACGAAGGGAAAGGAAGGAAGAACGAGAGGGGGCGAAGGGAAGGCCGGTGGAAAAAGTTAAATAAATCGCGCGGGCTCGTAGCTGCTTTTCCCGCTACGTCCAACTTCTTAGAGGAATCTTTTCTTATTTATTTGCAGGAACCGACATCTTTTTAAAATGTCCCCTCTTACATGGCACAATACTCACCGAAGCAGACCACGCGAAAAACTTTTTTAAGTAACTTTGGTTTTCATTCTTTCCGCCGCGCGATCGCAGTTGCAAGTCGCTTTCACGAGAGGTATTACACTTTTGTTGTTTCATCTTTTCGCTTCTCGCGAGGTTAATTGAATTGTTGATAAGTTTACCCGACCCTTAATTGTTCGTTTGCTTGTTCCGCCTAGTTAGCATACGCCGATTTAAATTATGGCATCGTTCGTGGAATTGCTATTTACCGTCGCAGCTAATAAAGAATATTTAACATCCCTTGGTATTGAGAATTTCCTGCTAGAAATCAATCGCGTCAGAAACACAATTTGCCTTTATTAAATCGACGCTACAGGCTGCTCCAAGTTTTTCCAGCTAAACTTCATCGGTATATTCTACGATGAAACACGAGGCAAGAACGTCGTATAAATATAGGTAGTTTAAAACTACGTTAAAAAGCTGTAACAAAAATATCAAGTACAAAGGGAGTGGTAATGCATTTGTGGTTACTATGCCATGAAAAAAGAATAGATGCACGGTCAATGCGAGTACTACGCGTTAATAATCTGTTTCAAAACGTTTACCGTTCGTGCCAAAAGAAGACCTTTTTTCCAAAATTATCGATACATAAAAGCGTAAAATTGGGCAATATTGGAGATCGAAATTGTTTTCTATTAAGTATTTCAGATCTCATGATAGATCTATTTCTTATTTTTAACCAGACTGACACAGCTTACCATACTGACAGAGTTTACCTATTTGAAATACAACGTAAAAGGAAAAATATCATAAAGAAGAAGGAGAACATATGCGTTACTACCTATTTTTTCTTTCATCGGCTATATTTTCCATTAATCGTCAATTGTTTCCTTTCTCCGAAGCTTTTCTAACGCTTATTTGGTTGGAATAAGTCAGAAATGCACGGTTTCGATTGGCGCAAAAATAATTTCGACGGTTTAGACGATGGTTTAACACGTCCAAAGAAACCGCAGCGCTTGATTTTTAATTAAAAACGTCGAAGGAAGAGATTAACGGTCGGCAAAGCACAAAGGAATCAATTTGCTCGTGCTGCTCGCGGACGGCGTAGGATCGATTAAACTTAGTCTTGGTCGACGCACCGACAAGAAACTCACGGGTTTAAGAACAAGTGCAAAGTCGAGAAAGCGCGTTTAGAGGAAAAGAGGTGTATCTCGGTTAAATCCCAGTAGGCGATGCCATCCGACACTATCAAACAAACCTTAACCGAGATTTACGAAGGTTCAGAATTAAGTCCCTGCGGGATTAATGGAATGACCCTCTTCGAACGGTGTTCTTCGGTGTTCTTTCGCTCAACCGCTCGGCGTCTGCTCTCTTGAAACAAATTTCATCGCAAATTGCGGCGTTTCCCGCGGAGTGAAAAATGCTTTCAATCTCACCGTGATGAGTAATTTAAAATCTAGTTACCATCCTCCGACAACTACCGTAAATACTACTACGTTCCTATTATAAACTTAAAAATTGGAGAATATTCAGTGATCGAAGACAGCGAAATATAAGATTTTACTCATTACATCATCGTATAATATCTGTCCTTGCAATTCGCAATTCAACTATTCTCCATGTTCGAGTAAATACAACGTAAATACAGCGCAGATCAAAAGATTGTATCGCGGATGACACGATTAGCTTTACCGTGAACGATAAAATTCGCTTCTTCTTTTTTCAGTAATGCTGTTCTTAGTACATGTAAGCGCGACTCGCTGGTGAGTATTTTTAAGAAGCCGGTTTCTTGAAGACCAAGTCCTATATATAACATTTCTGCGATGTTTGAAATACCATTGCTATAATATACACGTCGTACAATAACAATAATGAAATTTCTTTATAGAATAGAGCATAGGTAGTACTGTAGTGCTTTACTGTTTGATACTTCAGACTCTGTGGTATGGTTTCTCAAATCGACGTAGTAACGAGACATTGATGATTACTTAAAAAAGAGGTCAGATATTCGGTGTTCCGTCCGCTATATCGAGTAATTTCACTATGATCTTAAGGAGTAAAAATACGTTAAACCGATATACGTAGCGAGAATATTAGGTATGTTATTAATCTTTGATAAATTTAACGTTCTCGATCGTCAAATTTATACCATGACTACGTGTACATCGACGAGTACATTTAACGTTAATTTGTCGCGATGAAATTACGAAGAACATTTCGATTTATCGGCGGACATGACTTTGTTAATTTGTACTCCCCTGTCGTCCGATTATTGCATAACACATACACTGTTGCCCAGTGATGAATTGAATAATTTTGTAACGTGATAAAATAATATTATAAAATCTACGTAACTTTATATCACTGAAATTGTTTTAGCTAATACGATTTACCGATATCGTTATCATAGAGATCAGTAGTAGCGCTTCCGTAGCGTGTATCGAGCGACGAATATGAAAAGTTTGCGTAGTTTTTAATGCAACTAAATAACCAAACAAAAAGATACGATCCTCTTATTTTCCTCTGGTCTTTTCGCTTCTTTCAGAAATTCATGTTGCTTGTTCAATGTCTTTAAATTTAAAAGTAGAAAGAACCTTCTTCGGCCACCCCATTCGATGCTCTACATCGCATCGCCTTCGCTTTGCCCCTGTGGATTACTGGATTCAGAGAAAAGTTCGCACAATATCGGCATTTAAATCGTTCGCTATACCGACATTTTTCTTTTCATTCAGCGCTTTTGCCTGATATTTGCTGCAAGACCGCTATCGAACGTTTTCAACCTTTCGGTGTATACATAGCTGGAATACGAGCCACTCGAGGAGCCAACACGAGATTCGATTATTTTTGAGTGGTCTCCAAACGATTTCGGATCTTCGCAGGACCTCTTAGAAAGTAAAGAACCTCGCCCGTACGACCATGATGGACGGGGGCTACTACTAGAACGAAGAAGAAAACAAATTCTGGCGAGGAAGAAGAAACCTCGGTCTACACGCGCGAGTACTACTACTCATCGGTCGACGAGTCTCGCCTCGCAGCGCTTGCTTATTTATTTCCCACCCTTCCTGCTGTCTTACTACCACCCCCTCATCACCCCCTCACCAACCTCTTTTACTCCACTTTTCTACGTGGTCGATCCTCTTGATCTTAGACAGCGAGATCCTTCCTCTCTTCTCTTTCATTAAATACACCGACTCCTGACGAGATTCAATTTTATTCGGTGGATTGCTTTTCGTTGTAGCCCCCTGCACCGGTAACCAGATCCGGATCAGCGTCTGTCAACTCGCTCTTTCTATCTTCTCCTTCGCGTTTCTCGTTTTCCGCCTTATCTCGCTTCTCTCCTTTCCACACCTTCTTTTTCAACTCCCGCCGTTTCCCTTCTACCGCTTCGTTTCCTCGGTCTCCCGTTGACCCTCCCCTTTCGCGTTCGTCTCACTCGCTCGGCTGTAAACACGTATAGTTTCTATCAGCAGCGAAGTCCGATTCTATCCACCTGTCTGACGAAATGTTGCTACTACTTCGAGATCCCCGATATTCCATGTTCTTGTCGATTTCCGGACGGGGAATGGGATGTTTCCACGGCTGCTGCCACGAGAATCACGTCTGTACATCATATCGTATCTTTTTTTCCACGAGAAACGTTTCGTTCGAAGAACTGAGCAGGAGAAGCACGAGATTTGGAGATCTCGTGTCTCCGGAAGCACTAGAATTGGATTTATAGCGAACTACTATCGCGAATATAAAAAAAATAATTCGTATTTCGGACCTAATTGCTGCGAAATGCTTCTTTGTAAAATACAATTCTTCGCATTTTAATTACTTCCTCTTTTATCATCGACGAAGTGCATGCCGACTTTTAGGTAAATAACGAGTTACGTTAATCGAGCTTGGTTAAATGCCCGTAGACTGAAACTTTCGATATATTTAGTATATTTAATCAAGCCAGTTCGGTATATTTCGGAAAGTATGTTCCTGCAAACTTTTTTACCGCCTGGCCAGCTCCGCTTCTCGTTGCCAAGCGGATAACGAGTAATTATCTGGCCAGTAATCGGTATCCAGTTGTTAACGTACAAAGGAGTAAACCGAGTTTTAACAGGTCGAATAGGATTAATAAAGTTACACGACAGGTTACCAGTGTAAAGCGGTATATGGCACACGTGCGATGTAATTAAACGAAATTAGCCAGGCCATCGGCGCGACCAAAGTTTAATCACTCGATTTTCACAGGGTGCAGGTATCACGGCGAGCGCGTTCGCATACACGAAATTCTGCTTTCAGAAATTATGCATCGGCGTTGTTGCCGATTGCGTGTTGCACAAAGGGGCATAAATCGTGCATAGAATTCGCGCCCGAAAGGGACTCGGAACGAATGCTCGACTCTCTCTGTTTTAATCGCGGATACGTCGAAATTGCGTTGCTTGTAACGAAGGTATTCAACGATCCCGGTGAACGTACTAATTAAATTTGCGATTGCGTAAGCCGACCAATTATCGACAGTTCGCCACGGTGTTAAAATACTTGTATGTAAATGCGTTGACACGGTTTACACGTTTCGTGCGTAACACACGCACGGCTAGACTTTTATCGGTGTGCCGCGAACGCGTTTTCGCGAAAGCCGGAGATTCTCCTCTATTAACTCGTATATTTACTTCCATTAACGTCGAGCTATTCGAAAAATAAGCAGAAAAATTTGGCAAATTCGAGCAATTTCTCTGTACCGAGTTATCCTTTTGTGCGCGAGTACGAGTAACGTTCTGTTCCTAAGTATTTCTACCACTTGCAAATTATTGCAAGTACGTAAAATACACGTACTTGGAGCGAAAGTCTTTGATCTAACGTGGGCCTCTGGTATCGTCTCAGCTAACTATACACAGTGGACAGGGTGCCGATAAAAGTAATACTTCGTATTAAATAACGTAGTAAGGTAAAACGGAACAAGTTGCGTTAGATTTTACGTATACGTGTCTTAATAACGTGCTAGAAATTTTCCTAGAGAGTGTATCTTTCGAATTTCATCAAAAAATATACCATATTGCTCCAACTTTGACGAAAATGGAATATTAACCAGTGGAAATAATACGAGATATACCGCATCATTTTGTAATTCCTGTAAATTAGTTCTGTCGCTTACCTTTCAAACAAATCTTGTTTCTCTTGAATACTAAAATGGTATCGTTGTATTTGGTACCAGGTGGGGCTGTGACGTTCAACCTCAAAGCCAAAGGAATTTGCGCACTCACGAGACCCGAGCACGGTAGCCTGATCCTAAAGACTTGCAGTGTGACTGGCACCTCTCCCCTAGCCGACACGTTCACTCTGGGAGGAAGCAGTGCCATCATTCCGGAAACACCGCCCGGAACACCGACTACGTCGTAATCCAATTCCATCGAGTACGGTAACTGTAAGTAAACACGGAAATGAAAACAGATCTTTATAAACGCACTGTATGACATCTCGAGGCGTTGTAGTCGCGTTGTAGTCGCGCTGTATAAAATACTATCAGAAACAAATACGCACGATCGCGAGAAAAGATGAAATCGAATTGAATTGCACTCAGATTTACAATTTGTTGAGAATGAAACGGCTTTCGATCGGAAAAAATAGAACGTAGAAATGGCCAAACAAAAGCGGACGTCAAATCGAAGGCATTCCCGTTGTTCCTCGTTTTCATCGAGTACGGCGTTTACGCGAGCTGGCCGATTACGGATACCTAATAAAAATAGCTCGAAAATCGTATTTCATTAGGCATACCAACGTGGAAACTCTAGCACGAACTTTTAAAGCAACCTACGATTACAGACATGCGATATTTTACGTTTAATCTGCAATTCTTTCGTATCGTAAAGCAATTTGTAGCCTTTAATAATTCTCGAAATTGTTTCAAAGACACCCTCGATGTCTGATATGAAATAGGAGAAACAAAAATTTACAAGACATTATTTTATAATAATTTTTCCCTCTTTTCGGAACTAAATTGATAAAATATACTTTTATAACATTGCATATATAACACGATTAGGTGCTGTTATAAATAAAGTTTTATCAATTTTCACTTAACGATATCTATGTCTTCCATACGTCTACATTAATCAAATACACGTTCACGTGTATAATAAAAATGCCTTAGTAAGGACCCGTGCGTCGGCGTTGTAACGGCGAGAAACCCCCTTTCGGCTTGCATATCATTACACGCATGCAATATTTCACACTGGATCCATTCTTATTTTACCTTCATTTGTTGCATGCTTCTTATTTCATGCTCGAAAATTGACGTTGATGCAAACAACTCCATTCTCTTGTTGCTATTTCAAACTACCAAGTTATTCGTAAAATTCAATGAACTTCCAATGGAAAATCATCTTAGAATAATTCGCCGACGTAAAACACGTATATGCCTTTCCTTTAGATCGCATATTATTTACTTAACGTTTGAGTAGTCCAATTACGATAATACTTGTTACAAGAACTCATTTCCCCTTATTATTTACACAAGAATTAATCTTTCTCCCGGAATGAAAAAATCTGATTTTAACGTTAAATATCGTTATAATATATTCAACATAATAGTATTAAATAATATAGAATTTAATAATAAATTAAACAACGTAGGTTTAGAACAACTAAACGAATTGGCCTTCTTTATGTTTCAAATTTCTTTTTATTAAAAATTCGGGCATGTTATTAAGTGTTATTCATTAATTCCGTGAGATGTATTAAATTACAAAATTTTTTATAGCAAAAAAAACGAGCGGACTAACAATTTTTCACAGATAAAACAAGAGCTCGGTTTAAAAAATTCATCTATAAAGCAATTTATTTGTAACGGGGAAATATTAATCTTTTTTTCTCTTCAATTTATTTCGTTGTGTAACTATGCATATGTGCATATTACCAAAGCTGATGTCTAGTCACGTTATTATTTTATATATATATATATATATATATATATATATATATATATATATATATATATATATATATATATATATATATATATATAATATCGTTTTTTAATTCCGTTTTAATTCTATATCTATATAGTTATAGTATTGTAACTTACAAGGGGTTATAAATATAATGTTACAGTTTTACGGTATTATAAAATATGTGAGTAGAAATAGATATGTAAATAATAATAAATAATATCTTTATATTATATCTTCCTCGATGGTAAAGTGTATTTTTTCATTAAATATCTGTTTCCTCGGTCAAAACTGGAATTTGATGTCATGGCTCGAGATTGGCGGAAGGATCGCGTAGCGTCTAGTCTCGTTCAACCATCGGTGATGCGAGCAGTACCACTGACGCGACGGGCGGAGATGGTGAACTTCACAAACAAAAGTTCCCGCCCCTTCTCTGATCTGTGCAACTTCCGAGCAAAAGGGGAAGAGTGGTGGGAACGAGTAGTGTGTTTAGGCACGCCACAAGTTTTACGAGGTGGCATAAATAATGTGGTTAGTGCTTCGTGATGCAATGTCAACGGAGGCGATTCCACCCTCTTCAACCCCTCGGGAGCCTCCTGTAATCGTCGTAATCGTCGCGCCGGGGGTTTGCGATGGCGTGACACCTGCCTATCGCATTCGTTCGGCTAAGATCTTGCCAATTCTTTCTCTATGTGCTTTTTCCTTTCTTTTTACTACTACTTGAACACATGCCCTGCGAACCATACACAGACAGTTGATTTGCAATTTGATTTGCATAAGCCACTTTGTACTTCTTCTTCGCCAAGCTTTCCGTCAGCCAAGAATTATTAACGCACGTTAACCGAGGAACTTAATTATAAGCGAAGATAAGTCGGAATGAAATCTTTTATAGCCCGATCGTCTTCCATCTTTCGTTGTGAAAAAGTGGATTTATTATGTCTTTCCCGTATTTTCTTAATTCATTAATTGGTACTCTCTTACGATGTAAACGTGATTTCAAATATCCTATTTAATCGTACAATTACAATATTATTAATGATAAAATTGATTTCTAACGATTCGGGCATATGTAATACTAAATAACGATAAACTTGATATAGGGAAATATAAAGGAAATTCGTTGCTTATTATAAATGATTCATGAAAATATAGCAACTAGGTCGATTATTACGAGTCTAAATATGCACAAATGCGCCATTTGTCATATTTCTTGACTAGACGGATGTCACATACGGTAGCCAACGATAAGCATTAAAAGCTTGTATTTACGCGATTTTTACATCGGATAAAGTGCGAGGACGTTATTATAGTTAGGGAGAAATCTCTAATACATCATCGTAATTCATCCGTTTTATTTGACATAATGTTAAAAGATAATTTGTTAATATAACATGTATAAAAAGAGTCTCACACTGTATGTCGCATGGAGACCAATTTAATCGGAAGAATTAAAGGTTGAAATTTTGTCGAATACTATGTGTATTATAAAGAGATTTCACGTTGGAAATATGTCTGTTTTTTACTCTCGTTCGAGTCGATGACGAACTCGAACGGGAGCCTTCTTGCCGAGGGCTGTGACATTTCTTTCTTTAGTGCCCGCCCCCCCCCCTTTTCACATAATTATTATAAGGGTTGTGAATGATACGACATCGAGCCATTCGTCTCTATCCGGTGCTGACAGCCCTGCTGCTATCAACGTACTTAAATCATGACAACAACTGACTGGGAAGCCTTGGAAGGAAATACAAACCAAGTCCTTCATTCGATTCTTCGCATTCTTCCGTCGAGTTTTATTCTTGTTAAAATTTTTAAACTCCTAAAATATTAAATATTTTAAAGGTACTCTTCAAGTATATTGCTTGAGAAATTCATCGTTGCCACTTTCAAACTAGACAGCGATGTAACATCATCTTATTTACCAAATTTTTATAGTTAAATGTTTATTTAATTCTATTAACCGAGGTTAACAAGCCACTCGATGGCCACTAGGCCAAGGAAATTAACCGTAACTCTGATAAACACGACCGTTCTGCCAGGACAATTGCATCCCTGGATAATCGAGGAAAAGCATCTTTACGTAATCCGCAGTAGCTCCTTTCATCCCTGTAATATGTTTTAATTACATGGTAATTAACGTTTATTACTGTACAATTACTTGATGTTGTTAATTACCAGAACGTTTGACGATCTATTACGCAAACGAAATACTTTGTACTCGATAAAGTTAGGTGACTTGTTCGCACAAAGTGAGAAAGAATAATCAAGTTCTCAAAATGATTAAAAATTTATCAACAGAAGAAGAGGTTAATCTTTTTTCTGTTTTATCGAAAAGTAGCTGCTTATTAATAATCCACAAAACGAACGATTTCGTTCGATATCAATATTGGAAATTTCACATATCTCATAATTATACCTGGTATTTTCCTCTTCGATACATGCTTATGAAATATTTACATATTTTATAATTTCCACGATATCACACTCTGATTAATTAATTTATACACGAATTAATTCTGTCTTAATATCGTTCTGTTTACTTGTTATTAATATTACACGAAATATTTATATTTTTCATACATTTAATACATTAATACTTAATACATTTAATATATTCAATATATTAAGTTATTATTTAATATATTATGCACAGCTTAATATATTATATTAGCAAACAAATCTTATTAAAATATAAGATATAAGATTTTAGTAAAAAGCAATACCGGCCTAACATACGAGAGATTATATTTAATTCCATAATAAATCAACGTTTTGTTTAGGATTCACGGCATACGTACATCGCTCTCAGCCAGCTTATAATTTGCGGATCAAATTGGCTCGTCCATTCCATCTATCGAAGAAGGCGAGATAAGTTAATCTCACAAATGCTGCAGTAAAATTTCGTTGAGTCAGAGATTCGATGCAATGTCCAGGAATAGAGATCTTTATAGAGATGAGAACGATAGTCGATCAACCGAGTTCAGTTACGTTCGTTTGCTTGATATCCACTTCAGGATCCTCGTAATAACGTAAAAACGTTTACTTAGGAAATGTCTGCTTTCATTCAGAGCCTGTTAAACTCCGGCACGCAGATTTCGAATCAGCTACCACGAACACTTGAATCGCTTTCCAGCCACGCACACGGCTTCGCGTATACTCCATTGTGTACGGAACAAACCTCCGTTCGACGTGAATCCGTACACCGTACATTATAGGCATTGTTGGCGACGACGAAAAGGACGCCGTGTACGCTACACTATCCTGCCCCGTGACAACATCAACAAAACACATGGACCTCCTGATGGATGCGGACTTCTCCATTCGAATACTTCGAAATTGTTTTGGTGATTTTGTTATCGGTCACCGTTTGAACAAAAGAATACACGGTGCTTCGTGCGAGAATTCGAACGTTTGCAGTGGTGTACAAAAGTACCTGGCCAGATAGATTTTACATTTTATATTTCAAAAGCAGTATCTAAAAGGATTTTACAGATAGGATAGAAGAGATAAAAATATCGTCAAACATAGAGCGATGATCAAGCATACGAATAATACGAAATTTTTATTCGAGAATTTAGTTTCGAATAACATATATCTCGCTCGTTATATTTCCATTTAGATTTCATCTCCCTTTATCGTTTTCGTCTCTCCTCGTCATTTTGCACCGTCCGAATATTACATAATTGGCCGATTACAAATAATTTTACGTGATAAATTTAAAACTAACTGTGAGAAAAATTTCATCTGATAGTAGATATAAGAGCATGGAACAACCGAAGGAAAATAGTATCCACAACAAATAAACATTGTTGCGTGGTTGTACATGATATCAGTTAAATTTCTTTGAAGTATCGTTCTTGAAATACACAATGAAAAATCTATCTGACCAAAAACTTTAGCTTAAACTTATCATTGCACGTATGCACCGTATCAATATGAAGATGTATAAAATATATTTGCCCCGTTGTTATATTTATTACACAACGCCCACAATCTCGCGGTGTGTTTTCGCATTTTGGGCAGCGAAAAGGTGAAATATAACGGAAGGATGTTACGATTCACCGATGGTGATAAATTTGTGTCAAAACGATCGCTGAAACGAAAGTTTTAAAATGATATATAATTATTGGAGTAAAATCGATAATGAATCGAGAAAAGACGATGTAAAACAATTTTTTTTATAATCTATGCGTTTATTCCCTTCGATCTAAGGAAAAGCGTATTTCAAAAGAAAATGTAATACATAATTGTACCAGCGTTATACTTATGAAAAGTTTCATTCAAATATGATATAGGCAATAATACGCCACTACTTTAAGGATTACACGATCGTATTTATGTATAATGGATCGACATCAAAGATTTTAAACGAATCAAAGGTATTATCGACATTTTAAATCGAATTGCTGATTATTCGCGTCCTTTGTGCTATTCCGGTGAACGAAGCGAATTGGTTGATTCCGAGCGATGTATTTACGTGCGTGCCATGGAGTGTGGGTGATGAAAAGTGTGCAACCATGCAAAAACTGCGCTGATAAATGCGGCATGTAACGTGGGGAAAAAGATTACCGATGACTGCTGTTTTGATGATTAATCGGCACGCATGGTTTACAATCTGTATTTCAATATTTTCAGATAGACACCTATAATCAATTATATCATGTTTCCTGAACGTAATGTAATGCTTTGATGCAATTTAAAATAGAATAATTTATAACATAAAGCCATGAAAATCGAACATTCGATCGAGGTGTCATCGATATAACGTGGAAAACAATAAATATTTCTGTATACGTAGTACAAATACGTTAGGTTAAGACACTTTACGTAGGGTATCAAACATCTATTATCGTTTGTAGAACGTTGCGTGAAATACTGTATAAAATACCGAATAAAATACTGTGAAATGAATAAAACTACGGAGTATTTGACTTGTCTTTAGTTATTCTTCGCACAAATCTTGTACATCGTGCATAACATATTTCCATATGTTCGAATACAGTTAGACTGGGCAGGATAGTACAGGCATTTCGTTTTTATTTCTGTTGTTTCCAACTTGCAGGAACTATTGTCATTGGAAGATAATTTTAAGGAACGGTGCTGGCCATCGAAGACCCTGACACGACGACAATTGGAAAGCGTGCAGCCAATCATCGATAACCTCCAGGGCGTAGAACGCGGTAAAATTCATAGCAACTGCATCCCGTTTTTCTCATCGAGTACCCGACTCTTTTTCATCTTCGACAAAGGCCTGTACACGCGTGACCTCGATTCGGTCGTGCGCAATCAATTGTCAGATTCACCGAGAATAAGGTACATAAGAAAGAAAGTGGAACGCGATTCGTCACGTAGGAATCGATTCAGAGACAAGCGGCAGAAAAGCGAAGAGCCACAAGAACGAAAGGGAGAATGAATGAAACGCGGCGAAAGACCTTGCGAGGGGCATTTTGTTGTTTTTCCATCTGTTGGCGCAATAACGAAATTCCATTGTTCTTTCCTTGTTTCGGGCTCTCGAGGAGGACAAAGACAAGCGTTTACGCCTCGATTCGACTTTCCGTCTTTGCCGTTCGTCCATGTAGCCCGTGAACTTATCCGTCGTAGAGCAGAAATTAAATTGAACTCTTTGACAGAAAATGCGAAGAGAGAGAGAGAGAGGGAGAGGGAGAAAGAGAGAAAGACGTTGATAACCAGAGATACTTCTTGCACGTCAAGAATTTTCAAATACAGATCAGACTTTGCTTCGAAGCTTCAGCGCATCCCTCGAAACTTCTCAAAGTAAGAAAACTTTTGGTTGTATTTGACGTTATGTGTCACTGTCTGCAGCTTGAAATTGAAATCGAAAAGCTATTTCGCGACATAATGACGAACGATCAAGCTTTTTAACGATTTAAATAATTTAAATATTTGATGATATCGTATAATGCACGGTTTTTCGAATCTATATTGCTGAAGTTGGAAGCGTGATACGTTAAGTGTAATACTAAATAATCGAAAGCTTAGGCATTCGTAAATATCTACATAATTAAAAGATGTATCTTTAGTT
This sequence comes from Bombus huntii, assembly GCF_024542735.1. Lineage (NCBI taxonomy): Eukaryota > Metazoa > Arthropoda > Insecta > Hymenoptera > Apidae > Bombus > Bombus huntii. The sequence continues at coordinate 18,159,288 of NC_066243.1, forward strand.
TGGTCAGAAATAAAAAGAATTTTCTTACACGAATACAACGATACGCTTGAAAAATACAGAATAGCCAGCTTCTTTCCAAGAAGAAGAGAATTCTATTATTTTCTTTTTAAGTAAGACGATTTTCTAGAGCATTTGGCAGAAAAAGGTATCGTTATGAAATTTAAAGTATTTCATGAGATGTTTAAATTGTTTACTAAAGATATTTGAATTTACATTTAGATACATCTCATTCGGCCAACTAATTATACATTTGAAACAAAATTTAATCTCTTGGCTTACCATCGAAATTAAATTATCGATTTTCACAAAGATCGAATTCACCAAACTAATTTTTTTCCTTAACACACTCGCTTGATCGCGATCCTTGCCCTTATAATGCTAAACGAACGTCGTTATAAGTATTTCCTAATTCGCCTTGACCGCGATTACTATGATTGACTTTCTGCATAGCGTATCGAATCAACTTCCACGACCATGGATCACTAACCTCGATATAAACGGTGCACAATTATTGGCCACGCAACTAACGTGATTAAAATTCCTTGGTAGAAAGTATGGAAATAAATCGCAAGATTATTCACATTAGATTACGTAGCAAATTACATCAGGTTTGAAAAAGGTATATTAAGTAGAAACTGTAACTCGGATTAATATTCGAGCACGAGCCTATTCGCGAACTTACCTACCCTATATACTTACTTATAACTGTACCACTCAATTAATTCTATTGTGCTATTTTAGAATATATTATATTTATATTATAATTAATACCTAACGTATTAAGAATAATAATAAGCGTAAATAAAGGTAAATAATGCTGAAATTTGACGTTGCAAAAATATGCATGCATTTTAATGTACCTGTTATGGTAATATTAATATTTTATGGTTTTATTTAAATATATAGAGCAAAACGTCTAAGCGTATTGAATGCAACTTTTTAACGGTTTTCTGTAATACGTCTCTATTCTTCTATTACGTGCTCTTTCAATTCTATCGTTCTATAGTTCGTATGGGATAAAATATAAAAACGTTATGATCGACAATCTTATGAATTCTTCGGTGACTAAAGGGGAAGGTACCATATTTTAGATCGATTACATATGTAATAAACATTTTTAGTAGTATTTTGCAAACCAAGTGTCATTCTGTGACCCATAGGAATTAAAATGATACAAGTAATGATAATAATAATAATAGCGATAGTTTTAAAACTAAAATCAATAATAAATTTATACATGCTTTATGTCATCGTTCTGATCAAATTTAAAACTAACATATATCTGTATCTATATGAATAGCACATTTCGTTAAAATACTATCAACAAAAACTAATTCATCTGCACCTGCAGTCAAGATGCAATCTCGCCACATTACTCTTCCACTGCCGTATCTCATTGTCGGTTTCAAATTTTTAAATTGAAATTCTTCGTTGACTTTTCGCTACACCGCATCGTTCTTCATCCGTCTGATCCGAAGAGATTAAATTTACCTTCATCTGAAAATATTACATCGTTCCATCACGATTGGTTTTTAGAAATATATTCTTTAGCAAAATTCAGTCTTTTCTTACGTTATCTCTTTCATATACTGTGGGCCCTTGAGGCATAATACGCGATACAGGTGAACGAAGTTAGAGAGAGATTCTAAGTTTAAGACAAGAATAACAAAATTGCCTCAGACTTGCGAACAAAAAGTTTTATTTTCAAGGAAGTTGAAGAAATTGAAGGATTTCTCAAGTTATAAGAAAGTTATGCGAGTTAAATAAATAAATAAAATGTACGTTCACGCGATAAGTATTTTAACATATTAAAAGTCAACTAATTCGATAATATTATTACCAACGATCATATTATAGCGCAATAATCTCTCAAACAGCGAATATTAATGCGAGTCGTTACAAATATACTGCATTTATCAAGCGTGGCGTGGCGTGGCGTCGCGTGCACGGTACAGCATATCTTTTCTCGTTTGTGTCGTACCAACGGTTCTCTTGTCATCGTTCGGGTATTATTCGGAGACACGCGAATGCGTTTAAATCCTCCGCGATATCTCAATCACATACCTTAATGGTTTTACGTGTAACCCGATAGGAAGAGAAGGAATTAGTCGTAAAAGGGATGCCACGTTTCCTTCCTTTCTCTCCTTTCTTCCTCTCTATCGGTTTATTTCGGTCAGACAACGTTTATACGCAAGCAACTCGGCGCCACTTTTAACAACACGATGAATTAATCATTAACCACCCTTCTCTGTAATGTACTTGAAGCCCGCTTCTCGGCCATCTCGCTTATCGGTGCATTCCACGTAAACAGGTTAAAAGCAGAAAAGAGCTTTCGCCACGCGACGCAGCCGATCGAGAAAATCGTTAATCACAGCAATCGACTCGGAACAAATGGTAGAACGTGAGAGATCACCGTTTCTCTTAACTCTAACAGCTTCTTAGATGATGACTTAAAAAGAAAAAGAGAACATTTGATTATCTTTCTAGTGTTCATTCTTCTAGTAAGAATAAGAGAAACGTTTCGACTGTATATTAAAACAGTCTCTCTTTACTTTATTCCTTCATAAATTGTTTACGATAATATAAATTGTTTTTCTTTATAGGAATTTCAATACCAATAGATACACCTATATTTTTATAACATTGAACTATAGTGTATATTTATGATATGGTATGACAATATCATATGAGAATAATTACAACATACCAATGTACGTTTACATTTAATATGTACTTAACTAAATGACGAATGAACGATTCAAGAAATATAACAAAGCAATATAAAATAAGTATACCTACACGGTTACTTTTTTATTTCAATAAAAGTCGACATCAATTTTGTCAACAACGACGATACGAACTATTATGAAAACAAAGAATCTGAAAAAATGATGGGATGATTTTAATAGTTCTACCGTTAAATCGAACATAACGTAAAAGTCTCGATTTGTACTTGCGATATACTTCTTACGATAGATTCGTAAAACTTTCGTCTTCTTATTTCGAAGGTACAGGATGTAACTTTGATAAGTTAACGCGCAGATTCTGGTCAGTGTCAATTAAGAGGACAAGCGTTACTAATTGCAGACCGAAGAAACGTTCTCGACGATGTAGGGCAGACGCGGTACGATTTAACGAGCGGTTTTAGCGACTTTAATTATTAGCTTGACTGTACTCCAGAGGGTCTTTTAGTTTATGCAAGCGTGACAGAATGCTGAAAAGAAGGAGAGAACGCGAGAGGAAGCGAGCGAGATAGACAAAGGCTGTTTGCACCCTCGGTGTTAACGCAATATGCTCGACTCCGTTGAAGATGGAAGCGTTTATACGAGAACGCTCTGCTTGCCTCTGTCTGCCTGCACTTTGTCTTGTAATCGTTTGGCCACGTTTGTTCCTATTCCCTTTGTTCCTTTTTTCTCGCCCCCCCCCCTCCACCCTCCTCCTACTTACCTTCTCCTGTTTTGTCTATTATTATCCGTGCTCTTCAATTTTCCCTCTAAATCCCAATTTCCAACTTAATCTCTTAGACTTAATAGTATCGCGTGGGTATTTAAATTATTCGATTATTTCCCATTTACGAACATTGTTTTTTAACCGCGGTTCTCAATAAAATTACGTCCGAAGTTTCTTCTGCATCCTCGTATCTATACTCTCTTTATTTCAATCTAATACAAAATATTTTCTTTTTCGCTTCTTTCATCTTTTTGTCGTATTTCCCTCTTTTTACATTGTCTTCTCCCAGCGATAGAATCTTTTATCCTATGTTTCTACGTTTGTTCATTCGTCTAAAGAGCTTTCGTGTTAAATTCCCAAAAAAGCAAGATCCGCGAGAAAAAATTGTTTTTCAACCATTCTGTCGACGTCATAGTACCTAATCGCTCGTATCTTATATTTTTATCGCTTCATCGTATCGAGCTGAATTTTCTCGCGTGATCTCCATTTTCTGGCGTTTCATTCTAATACACCAGCGCGAATCTCATTCGTCTCCTGTCGGAATCATCGACGATCTCCCAGACAGTCGCGAAACTATCGAGTGTCTGGCAAACATGGAAACAGAACAGATTCAGTTCGCGATAGCAATAAAGTGTCAAGCTTACGGAGTACCGTTTGGACCGTTTCGAATTCGCGTGTCTGCAGGGCTGAAAACTTTCACCCTCCGGCATTGTCCTGCCAGGATTCTCGGTGTCCCTCGGAAAACTGTCAAGCCGATTGCGTCGGCTACGTGATGAGGCGTTCACTCGGTCGGAAGACGATAATATGCACGAAAGGAAAGCAAGTTAAAAGGATGAAACTTGCTGCTGCCAGTGAAAGTTTTTTTTAAAAATAGAACGACTACGGAGTCACTTGTTTGTGTTACTTATTGACGATCTCATTGTAATTTTTCATATTTTTACTCATTACCACGTTTACTATTGGCAAAAATTTCATTTCATCGCTTGCCTTATCGCGTCGAAATGGGACAGCGTAAAGATTTTAGTATCAACAGAGAAGAAACGTAGTTAGGAGCTTTAGGACAATGACGATAAAGCTAAAACTACGATCTCGTTGTTCGTTAACTTTATCAAATGTGGTACGAAACACGGAGAACGTTTGCGTCGAGAAAAATATCATCGCTGTTTATTCTTTCACCGCTGTTTCCTCGTATAACTGTTTTATACTCCTCTTTTCTTCCTCGTCGATTCATATCTGTTTCACCGTGCTATTGCGCGGCATTGTGTGCACGGTTTGCCGGATTCGTCTCCGCTGGAAAACAAAAAAACAAGAAGAAAGGAAGACGACGGCGTTGGCCACAGTAATGGAAATCTGAACCGCAAAGAGAAATTAATTTCTTCGACGGTCAAAGGTCGATGAATCGTCTCCGGAACGGAACGTTCATCAATAGCGTTTCAAATAAATTACATTTTCTGAAGTACGAAAGAGCCACGACTGTTGCCTCTTTACCATCGACGAGATCATCGACGAGTAACGAATTCTGCATTCCATACATCTTATATAATCTATATAATACAGTAAAACGGCGAGAAAAAATCGTAGATCAAGTTCTGAGCGGTTGTCGTACAGGGGAGATTTTCCTTCGCAAGATCATCTTAAAACAAATTCGGTAAAAAGTTTTTTTTAACTTTGTACGATCGTTTGAATTTGTAAAATCTTGGAAAAGGAAAAGTCTTTTCACTTGGCCGTTCGTTACACGATGTAACAATGTCGCCGGAAGAAAAAAACGATCAGAGCATTATGAAAGAGGGAGCTTCGAGCTTTAACACGAGCGCGGATAGATCGTTGTACGATCTTTTTTTCACGAAGTTATATTAATTTAAATACGTTTAAACGCATTACATTCATCGCAACGATAATAAGGATTTAATTACCGAGTCAGAGTTGTACCCGTGACTGTAACTAAATACAAAAAATTTTTACATTTGTTAATATATCCCCGAAAAAGCTTCCATTTATTCGAAATATATTCATACATATTCAATTACTAGAGTAACGAATGCAAAATTACGCGTCAAATAAAATAAAGGTGTATTAAAATGAGAAAAAAAATCAGAATCGGACGAGCTATTTCTCAGTCAATGTGCGTTCACAAAATACATGTTTGCTTTTCATTTAAAGCTAAATTTATCCTACAAGTAAAATCGTAGAAACGTGTTTTTTTTAATCGCCCGTTATAAACTTTCATAAGCTTCTACGTATCTTATAAAGCAAGGATCAGAAAGATGTAAGAGATCGAATGGACAACTTTTTGCGACGTTGACCTTGCGTCTCACTGGTCGGTGGAAATCACGCGAGATTAATTCCATTAAAACTAAATTCGATTAATAACGCCCGTAGCGTATAAACTGCAACGTGAGGGTAATACAGCTTTCTCAGGTCAACGACAGGTTGTCCCTTAATGCGAAAACATTGTTTCCCTTCGGTGCTACAAAGCGGGCGAAACTCGAGACCGAAGGAAGAAGTCAGGTCGAGGATTGCGAAGAGCAACTCCCAGAGGAGGTTTGTGTAACGTCTAGCTCGCTTAAGAGACCAACGGCTTAATGATATTGCAACTAACCTTTTAATACAGCTTGATGCTTATTATGAAATAAAATCGAAGCCACTGACGAAGTACGAACATCGTCTCGAAGCAGCTGATAAACCACGGTAATGTAAAATATAAATGAAAACTGATACGACGCAAACTTCTCAACGTCAACTGCTGTCGAATCGAAAGACTTTCGAACAAATTGGTGATAAACCAAAAATAACGTTGCGCACGCGTAACATAAATTTTACTTAACGCGATCGGTATTACAAATATCTAGCATCTCGTATAAAATCTGGCGTAACGAAGAAAATGCTTTCGATGGTAAGAGAGTGTGGTATCCGATTGGAATGAAAGGGCAAATGTCAAGGCTAAGAAATTTCATGTACAGGTACGCTTCGGTAGGATCGTTTATCGTCGCATTCGTAACACGGCAGTTGGGAATTACCGAAGTCCTGATGAAGGGCGCCAGGGGGTGGAGTGCGAGAGGGGGTCGAGGGTACGTAGGGCAATTTTCGCGTAATTCGACGGGGCGTGATCGTCATAGCAACTCCCGATACCCCCGTCCACCCTCTTTGGAAGCCGGAGCCTGTTCAAACAAGCCTCAAACTCCATACCCCAGGTCGTATCTAGCCTCAACCCCTCTCTGTTTCACTCTGTTACTCGTGCTATCTATCTGCCGAGTCTCCTTTCACGTTCCGCCTCGATTCTCTTCCTCTCCCTCCTGTTATTTGTCAGTTTCGCTTCCCCTAACTATCCTCCTCTCTCTTTAGACGATTCCACCACGGATCTGGATACGTCGTTCGCGGAAGTTGCAACAACTCAGATTTCCTCCGCGCCGTGACATCAACGGCTCAATCGTTTCATTGTAATTACACGCTCGTTAGCGGGCCGAGCACCGCGCCACTTGTTTTCCACGATTTTCACCGACAATGAGATACGCAGTTCTCAGACAGCGTATTTTGTATGCCGCGCTAAAATTTTTGCGGTATTAAAGTAACTGTATCTGCGTACGTGTAACAGAGATCCGATAAATACCGGTAGCCTAAACAGTGCCTCGTCGATTTCTTCTTATTAAATATATGCGAATAAATGAGATACGCCAACGAAACGTGATAAAAATGAAATAACAAAATTATAAATATCATTTTAAAGTAACAGGGCTGTTTAATACGAAGATTTTGTCAACTTGTACAGCTGATAATCGAATCGAATAACCTAAGTTTATTCTACATTTTCACGCTTTTCTAATATAAAAAGCAAATTATCGTATTATAGAATATCTAATATTCTTCTTATGTACACACGCAAGATTTATCACGAATTAGCGCAAAGAGCAAACTGAATTTTCATAAAGCTCTTTGCGTTTCTTAAATCGCGTCACCATATAATTTTTAGCTTATATTATTGCGATTAAGTATATCGTACATAGACGATTTTTATATTTGTCAATGAATAAGTAACGCGTGCACTCGTAATCGTTATAACAGCAGTACGCACGAGAGAGATATTACCATGGAGGAACCATTCTGATAAAGTAGAAAAAAAGATATATTATCCGAAGACACATTTCTCAGTAAAATTATCCAGGTTAATTGGAGAAGACCAAGAGCGTGCAAATCCTTTAAAATACTATGTGCGAATGCAAATTCGTGGAAAGCTTTTAGATCTTCATTTTACGCTCTGAGTTACGAGTTCTAAAATCCCAGGAAGAGTTTTTTTTCCTACGTATCGTTAATTACGAAAGCTATCTTCTTTGCTGTAATTTGAACTCGTTTGTCTATGTCTTGTTCGCGGGCGAAAATACATAATTTCGCTTGGGTAATAAATCGAAGACGGTCTATTTGCATACATTTTCAATCGATTGTAATTATACGGACTGGATTTTATACGCTAAAGCAGGAGGGCTCCGTAACGAAACTCTCTGCATAATTCAGAAATTTCCCCCATTTCACTACTACTAATTCGTATCCCTTTATAGCCAATTACTTGAAAATTATGAGGATAAGATACGTCAAGAGTCGAAGGTCTTTTCTTTTGCGTCTAATAATAGTCTCTTACCGGTCTCATTTAAATGTTTTAGTCGGTTAAACATACTTTATTTTTAGTATAAAACGCACCTTTGTGTCTTTCAATATTGGCGGTTTCTTTGAATTATACCACTACTTTTTCAAAATTATGAATATTAGCCAATCCATTAGCCAATGATAATACAGAGTTATTCGAATATTGTACAAAATGAAAGTTGTACAAATTGAAAGTCTGTAACATAAAATACATAAAATACAAATATCAAAAGACGACTATTTTCTTACATAATCGAATGAATTTAACAGCCATTGATAAATTTTATACACTGCAAATTCGTTGCGGGGGCATTAACCGATGAATCGATACTTGAAAATCTTTAAATCCCAACCTACTTTTCTTCAATTTTTTGATACATCAACGAACATCGTTGTTTCATCTCGAGATACGTTACTTTCATTAACATCGATCAATCTATTTCGGACAGCGATCGTTCATCACCGATCGCTCAAAAATCATGATCGATGCTTTCGCCGTGCAATACCAGATAACCTTTTAGCGCGTTCCAGATAAAACAACAACACTGCATTTGTAATAGCCGTATCTCTCTCTGCAAGCAACTTTCTTCTCCCCTTTGATTTTAATTAACCGTCTTACTTACTAAACTATCTCACGCTGTGTATCGGAACTCCTTTTTCCAAGCGAAGAGAAACTACTCGCTACCTCGTTTCGTTGCCTTTCCTCTCTTTAACCTGTCCGTAGCGGCGTGAATTATCAAAACATTTCCGGGGAACCCGAATGCGATTGCAACCAAGAAAGCCGGGAGAAAGAATACGGAATAAGGAAAATCGGGGTGAAAAGCGAGACGGAGCTAGGGATCTTAGGTGCTACGGAAGACGTAGGTCTCACAAGCTAGAACGAGAGATAAAATATGAACGAGTTACTCGTCTGGTATTGCGAACCCGCGCTTAATTATAAAACCGATAAATTCATCCTGTGGGACACGGGAAAGACGCGTGGAATCCCGGACGGTTGATAAACGAGCCCTTGAACCCGACTTTCCAGCTTCTGTAGCTATCCGACCACCTTGCGCGTAGTTTCGCGTCGCTCACGCGGGCCGCTTAAGTAAGCCAGCTTCCCTTCTTCACGTTCGGTACCTCGAAAACCGAGAATCCACCCTGTATTTCCGTAGCTGCGAGACACGCCGCACACGCCGCACACGCCGCACACGTCTCGGCCAACTCGCACCATTCGATGCCTCGAACCAAGGCGGCTACGTAATTAGATCCTAGCCTCGTGCAACTATCTGCACGTAATTACATTTATGACGCGCGAACATGTGAATATCGATGTCCTTGCTTATCGCCACTCTCGATCGTCCACATCACGAAACGTGCGGCTATCACTCCATGCGTTACCGTTCTGTTGTTATTGACCCGCCAATTCGTTGCTTATACCGCGGCTTCGATCACGCGGAAGCCAGGAATATCCAGGAATATTGTCTCTTTACGTACGTTAAATCTTAAATATCTTTTACGTTAATATTTTTGTACGTCAAATATTTGCGAAAAATAACTGCAATATTTGCAATAAATAACTCCTACATATTATTCTACGTATTATATTCAAATTTTACTATCATAATCGCGATAGTCGTATCTAGACTCGTAGACTTTTAAACTTTTATTTGTAAAGCTTATTTCTCTTGTAAATTATCGGTTCGAACGTACTTAATATTAAAAAAAAAAAGCTAGAATTCCAAAATGATCATCGCGATTTACTTAATTCGTCGCACGAACCCTCCCTCCGTACAGATCATGAATTTCTCTTTCAAATTTTGATAGAAGCGGCGATTGATATCGCTCAAAGGGGCGGCTATTTAGATAAATGACGTTCCAATGTCGTACGAAGCGTGATAACACAGTCTCGGGGATAACTAGTTAAAAAATTTTATCTGGAAAATCAAAGAAACACGAGGTCACGGTCTTCGAATTAATGCTTGATATAGTGTACAAGCATTTCAACGTTGAATCTATCGTTTGTAACATTTCTGATTTCGACTAAAATATCTCAAAAAGTAAGAAGTAATTAGCGAGAAGTAATCCAACCTTCGATGAATCCACGATTCGCGACAAATTGTTTTATCCGATTAATTAAAGACGTTAGGATTAATTAAATTCCAATTACCTTGTCACAAATTTTTGTTGGAATCTACGTCATTTTGCACCAAAGTTTTCATTACAATCGCTTCCACAAAATTTTATTGTTTTTTTGAGTAACGCAGACTTCAAACTCGTTTTTACGAAAATCAGTTTACAAAATTCGACAACGTTTATCTTTTATGTCGCGATGGATGGTTGATCAGATTGCACAGTGGAGGGGCATCTACTGTCTGTACCATATTGTTGCAATTTGGACGAAAACAGAATTACTCCCGAAACTTTATTGTCATAACTCGTACGTCACATCTAGATGCCGTGTAATTTCTGAAAGTACGGTCAATGTTTTGAAAAATATCGCAGAACGCATCGTACTCTACACGCAGAAATTATTCGATATAACCAAATTCTGTTGCACATCATCCACGCACTTTCAGGTTTCGTAAAAGTTTGTTAGTTTTTTATTGGTATGTTAGTTTATTAGAGATTTATTAGCTGTAGGTTAAGTATAAGGCAATAAAAACACATTTAAATCGTCAGAATTTCCTAGTTATTTTAACTCTGCCCTTTTATGCTCGGTGGTTCCCCTTTGTTATTACGTCTAATGGGAGAATAAGTTGTTTCAAAGGTAAACGTAAGAATAATATGCTGAGAAATTGATTAACGGACGAAATACTCTAACAAACGATCGTACGTTCATCGTGCCTATTTCCACTTATGGATATAACAAAGACAAAATATTATCGATTATAATATCGATCTCATGTTTGCGTTTACCAAAAGGAAACAGTTTTATAATTAGTGCAATACGACAAATTGTTACTCACTAACCTCTTGTGTTCAATCTTTAGATATTCAACGATCCGTTCAATGCACTATTACCTAATCAAAGTACACCTTCGAGGCTTGACACGCTTCTTCGACGTAAAACGTTAATAGAAGTCACCTCGTACAATACGATTACCATCGAAATGATTCCAAAAAATCTAGGTTTTCAATGAAATAATCATTCAATGAAAAAATAATAATAATTTTTCGTTCCACCGTCGTCGAACTTAACGACCAATTACGTTTAATAACTAAAACAATTAAAACGTATTTGTAATAAGATGTATCTCGTCCATAACGAAACGAATCTGGAGAAGAAGGGAAATGGAAAGAGGGAATTCGTTTCTCCTTCGTGAAAAATCAATTGCTACCACTTTAACATGTTCGCGTCGTTTCACATTAATCTAGACCATTACTCCATTGCTGTAACCAATTAAGTTTTCATAATTAATCAAACTCTCGCTGGCTTCGACACGTTCCGCTCAAAATAGAAGAAACGACTCTCGGTGAGTCTTCGCGACTGCTTAACCCCTTATTGTCGACCTTTATTAATGAGAAACTGATTTTAAAGCCTTCCAAGGTCTTCGATCTTCGATCACGCAGGCAAGAAAAAGAGGATCCCTCGTTAATCACCGACGACAGACGACACGAAGGCAATATCATGCTGGTATCGAAGGACGCGTCAATGTTGGAAGGTGGGCGCTCAATTTGGCGTGGCTCCAGAGCGGACAGATGTCCCTAATTCTTAGTTTGACAAACGATCGTCTGATCTCGATTTTTCTAGCGCATCCGCTTCGATGTTTCTGACGGTTGGATGGTTAGACTGCGGATTTCTCTGCATTTTGAGAAATTCCAAGGTGCAAACATACACAGAATGCACATGATAAAGATACGTACGAGAAGATGTATAAAAATACAACAAATATCCAAAATATAGCCTGGTTCTGTAGCAAAAAGAATATATACAGATATATTAAAAAGTATATGTATAAAATAACCGGGACAGTTACAATATCTAACGGACAACAGCTTGTCTTACAATATCTGATGGATAAAACAATCTTCTAGCTACGTACCATCTCTTAAATTAGATTCACAGAGGCATGGATTTACGTAAATATTCGCGGTCTAGCGGTGGTGATTCTTCTTGGTGGAGCAGCCGAGCCCCACACGCGTGTCATCGTTTCGTGACGCTTTGAAGACAGCTCGGCAGGATGTCGAAATCGGAACGACTATGTAATTACGCTCGCGATTCTGAATCTGACACCCGACACACAACGACGCAAGCGCCGCACCGTCCAATCGAACATGCCGACACGGCAACCACAATTGGTATAACACGTCCTGTTCTACGATTCCCAGTTCCTGTAATAATTCAATCTCGTCGACAGTTCTCAAATGTACCGGAGTTCCCGATGGCTGCACAGTAAGTACCACATAGTCGATAGAGCGGTATTCGCCAACTTCTTCGGGACAGCACGGTTTAAACTTCGCTCGTGATATTCGTCGATATAAAGTAATAATTCGCAACGGCAGAGCACATTTATACGAAAGTAGCTCCGATTTATTTTCTACAGTGGCACGGCAGTGTTGATGGCCCAATATCGAAGTCTATTAATATAACGGTTAATTAATTGGCTATATAAATACATGCACGAATTACATATTTTCAGATATACGTATATGCAAGACATATGTATGTGAAATTAAGATTTAGAGTTTAAGGTATACGTAAATCTTGTACTGTCGCGGTCTCTATGAATTGTTACGATACGGCGTTTGTGGTTTCAAAAGCGATAGACGCGCCATAAATCCATGACATAGCTCACTAGGAATTCGTGTACACGCAGTCTTCTTCTCCCAGTCCCAACGTTCGCCGTACTATTATTTCGTTAACCTGTCATTTCTCAGATTCTGCATGGTGCTCAAGATCCTAGGAGTACTATCAAGATCAGCGACAGTGAACGACGCCATATATTTCATACAAATCGATGTAAACAGGCATCGAGATTCTAGATCGTTCGTTGTTTCTATGTCTATCGTTTTATCGATATTCGTTGTCCTAATCGTTTGCGTCTGACTTCTATCGTTCGTTCCTTTTGTAATATCGCATAATTTTTGTAAACCACAGTGATAATGTGAAATCGTGTCTTGTATCGTTTTTACCGTTTTCAGTTGAAATATTTTGTATTTAGTTATCGATAATTCGGTCTTCGAGACATTTTCGGACATCGAATCTGTCCAGAAAATTACAAAGGGTATCGTGGATATGGTTAGAAGCGTAGAAAGCAGTGATGCGGACCGGCCTTTTCCAGAGTTTGCCAACTATGAGTGAACCTATCGCAACGACAAATTTCCTCATCTAACTTTCTACGCCGAGATGAGATGATCGCTCAATGCCAGCATCACCGGCGCTGCTATCTTCACTATAACTCCACTCATCCACCAACCTGTTCCCCTCTCCTGTTCTCCTTCTTCCTCTACTACACCTTCGAGAAAATTAATGATGGAATCCGAGAGTTTTCTATAGGGAACTTCAACGTTAGATCCCCTAGCACGGAAGAAATTCGCAAAGAAGGTGGAATGGAAAGCAACGACAATGGATTTTTCTCGGCGCTCGATCCGTGAATGGACACCGCTTTTATCCCCTTTCTATAGTTCCGTTGCTTTTCCGTACAGCTTACGCCGACACCAAATATCATGACTCGAGTCGTATAAATTATCTTACGATTAGTCAATCCTTATCCGTCCCTTATGCCAATCTAACACACGTGATGCGTAATAAACGTAAGAAAGCAGTATTAAGTACATATTGCCTTATCGTTTGAGGATTCCAGTAGCAAGACAAGCAGTATAGACACATTTTTCTTGTTTCTCTGAACACCGTTAACGTCACCGTATCGTTAAATTAGGCAATTTTCGCCTGGCACAATTGTACATTTTTTCCACATATCCGATACTATCCGTTATTTTGCAAATTTGGAATATATTTTTCTATAAAACTAGGTAAAAACAAGCATATAAATAAGAATATTTTCTTTCTATAAGTCGTGTGAATCCTCATACGTACTCGTTACTACTTATTCTTAAATTAAAAAAAAATTATATATACGTAACGTAAACAAAAAGGGAATATAGAGTTTTGCCACGAAATAAGCAACTCGCCATCCCCTCTTCTTCGTTTGAACTTGCCGACGGAATGAGAGATCGGAAAACGAGTGAAAGGTCCGTGAAATTGAGAAGCCATAAATTTTTACGGTCGAACGAGCGGTGTCGTCGTTTAGTAAAAGACGAATAAAGAGCGTATACCGCTTTCTCGCTCCAGTATTAGCGATTCCGACGTCTTCTCTATGCTGTATATCCGATCCCGAACGTGTTGTTTGTTTCGTGACAAAACTGTACAATTTCATTGAAATTATCCGACGTACTTATTTCCTTTATTTTCAAAATAAAAGAACTTGCAAATTTAATTATTTACCTTTTCGCTGTTTGTATCCTTTTATTATTTTTATCGCCAATTTGAATGTCACGAAGAGACATATATTGTTCTATCGAGAACAAAGGGGATGGGATGAATGGGAGTTAACTATACGGTTGATTCGAATCGTAAAACAAATAATTTCCATCATCTCGTACAATTCAATGGCCACTTTACTCGCTTCGTTCTTCCTCTTCCCTTTTTATTATCTATAAAGGCAATGTAGGAAATATGGATACATCGTAAACGTTGCGTAGCCCGACCTACGCTACGGTGCAAGCACCAGCACCAGCGTTGAGGTTGTGCACCGGTTGGCGACAACGAAGCGAAGCCTACCTGATAAAACAAAGTCTGGCTCGGCAACAAACGTAGCAGAAAATAATTCTGCGATATTCTCTGAAAGATTCGCTCGGCGAGTCGACGCGTCTTACGATTGCAAATTATATTTGTATATTTCTCACTGCGCAGAGTCTATTCTATTTCCTGAGAGCTTCGAAACGTTGAATAACGTCGGTGGAAACACGTTTGTTTTCTTAAAAGTAAATGAATGTATGGCTATCTGCTTGTTTAAAGTATTTGTTGAAGAGTAAATTAATCATCCTTTCATAGTAGGTGGTGAATGACGCTTCAATTCAATTGTGAAAACTGTCGAATGACTGGCTCTTTTCCGTTCATTCAGAAAGGGGTTAACGCGATGAGCAATATTTTTTAGACTTCTTTAAGACAAGTCAGTCGGTGTAAAATAAGCTTTCAACGGAAATTGAAAAATTAGAAATTTATGAGAACTACACCTGCCAGAATTGAGAGGTAGGAGCTAAGAGAATCGTCTATTTATCAAATACTCTGCAACGACAAGATCGTCGTGATATTGTACGATTATGAATATTAATCGTAGCAGATTATTAAAAGATACGAAGAAGATCCGAGCGAATTTTTAAATCATCCATTTTCGTAGAAAGCGACAAATACAAAAATATGTCGCACTGTGTTCCAAGTGTAACTTCAAGTATCTGGACTTACAAACCTCGCTCATTTTCAATACGACTTAATTAAATTACAGAAATTAACTATAAAAAATTTGACGACAATTTCATTCTTCATTGTCGTTGTAAATCCGTCTCGTACAATGTTATATGACACGATAAAATTTATCTGTGAAAGTTAATGTGCTTCAATGCCTGTAATAGAATTGAGATCTGTAAACATGACGGAGTAATTCTGTTTAAAAAATTCTCTAGTTACTCCGTGTACTCTGAATATTTCTTCGACAGCACTTTATTCGTAACTTTCGAAGAAATTAGTAAGAAGTTATAAATTAGTAAGCTTATATATCGTAATCTCACGAAGATACGCTACTTTAGTCAATTATCGTGATATTATATCGATACTATAACCTTAACGATTTTCATACGATCAAACGTAATTTTAATATAACGTATGTGTTACGACCGTTCGCGGAGAGACGCGGTCGCGAGGAAAACGCGTCAGCGAGAGGCGTAAATTCTCGCTACGATTCGGTTAATCGACGCCGCGAAGTAGTCGTTCCCCTGTTTCGGTTAAGATAACAGAGGTGGTTGAATGAATATGACACAGTATAGTAAGTTATATATCACCGTTTATTCTAACAACTTATAACGAAGACAGTTACGCTGGTGCGTATGTACGAGATGAGTGAGTGACAGATCTACGGGTGTGTATACCCGGTCAAAGGATGTTGACTGTTCGAAGGATGTAAAATCAGCGATGTTCGGAGACTGTGGCGGAGGAAAGCTAAGGATGGGTGTGTCTAGCGTACGGGACCATCGGATTTGTTGGTGACGATTTTAGTTAAGAGAGTGAGGGAAATAGGCTTCGTTGTTAATTGGTTAAACGAAGGGTCTTAACCGCCCTCGAGAGAAAGTGGTTAGTGGGAGGAAAGTTGCATCATACGTGAGAAAAACTAACTTTCCCTTGTCAAGCTGTCTTTAGACAATAGTCTTTAGAAATGCTTCGGAAACAGACGTTTGTTTGGTTTGAAGGACCTCTACTAGGAAATCTATGAGATTTATGGAAAGTACTTGAGACTATTGAGGGTACGCAGTGAGTATCCGAAGACATCTGGTTGCCATCTTGCCCGCGGTGTGTGGCCTGGGCTAGGTAGAGTGTTACGCGACGTAACAGTATGGCTGTTCTTGAATTTGCTATCTTAATTATGAACTTCATCGTGGTGGACGATGAAATGAACGTCCAAGTAACGTTTCAGAAGCATCGGAAGAAACGAGAAGAAGAAAAGAAGTCGAAGAAAGGGAGGCATAAGAGGAAAGGAAAAATGAAACGGAAAAACAAGAAACGGGGGATTTATTCTTTGGTGTAAAGGACGGTTTACTTAGCGAACAACGATTAACGTTTCGCGAATATCCACTTCGTTTTCTATCGGCGTCTCGACGGTAATGAGCTTCACCGAAGGGTATTTCCGCCACCAGAGCATTTATTCACCTTCGCTTGTTTATTCGTCGACCTTGTCACGCGACTGAATTACAAACTCTTCAGGTGTAGCCGATGTTTCGCGAGTCTCTCTTCTTCGCCATCGGTCCTTATCCTCATTGGAATTAACGAGCTCTTCGAAGAATCGGCTCGGAATTAAATCGCGGAGTTGCCGGCGCGCGCGCGCGCTCGGGGGGGGGGGGGGGGGGTGCACGCAATTCCGCAACTTGAAATTGAATATACTCGCGAGAGAAAGAGGGGCGCAGGAGGAAGAAAGAAGAAACGAGAGTGAGCGTAAGCGCGAGCGGATTCAGTGCCTCGGAGAAGAGGCCTCGTCAAGGCCCCTGGAAATGGGGCTCTTGACGCGACGAATGAAATTATTAAAACGTCAACGCCACGTACCTGGCGATGAAGCTATTAGTAGCGCAGGCGCGGGAAAAAGACCAAGTTTCCACGGGTGAGAGCGAGTTCAAAAATGTGGCTTCAACTTATTCCACGAGACCAGCCAGTCAGCAATTTCCCTGTGAAATTCATTTTAACCTTTCGTCTACGATTCTCGCGGACCGTGTTTAAACCTCCTTTCTTCGCCTCGCTTCAAGTTCAAGCGGTATTTGAATTTTATCGCATGGTTAATAATACTCGGCGCGAGCGAAGAGCTCAACTTGAACCGAAGCGACAAATCGACTTACGGAATTTTTCTTCCTCGAGGACTTAATTCGTTTCCCAAATACAGGAGTTTTACACGTCGATACAAGTTGTACAACGTTTTGTACTCTTTTCACAGACCAACGAACACTTTTACGTTACACTGCGAAATCAAAGTTCGATAAGGAATCGATAAAGGAAGAAAGAGCTTTCGAAATATTTCTGGTTGTAAAACGATCGAAATAAGCGTAGTACGAAGAGTATAAGATCAGAGAAAATACTGCTTTAATTACCGCAGTTACGGTAAGCGAATCTGTTTCAACTTGGAGTAATTTCGATCTACGTTCGTCACTCGAAATAACAAATTCTGCTGGATATGCATGGAAATGACAGCAGTCTTCGATTTTTCCCTCCGATGTAGTATATAGAGTGCAAACATAGCGGAAACATAGGAAAACAAGTGGATCGTTGTTATTGTCGATTGCACGAGCGGATACTACGCGGCAGCCGTCGTTTCCCATCTGCTTCGGGATCGGGAATCGGTCTATGAAGCTCCCGATCAGCGACTGCATTATACATTCACCCTCTAGGACCGGTCGTAGCCTACCGTATACCTTAACATAATAAGATCGCATTATACAGTATACACAAAATTTCCAGTTTAAACGCGGCCCACGTTCGAGTCTTAAGGTCTTGTCGAGCGGGCGTTTAAGTTTCGCAACTTCGCAGAGTACACGAAAAGTTAAGAAGTACGACGATATCGCGCGTGGTAACGGCACGTGCGTTGAACACCCGCGAAATCGAAAGTTACTCGAATCGCGTAACTCTTCCACGGCGATTCGCTCGGCACCGGTTTGCTTGGAACACCGCTTTCATCCAGTTTGAAATATCGTTATACTTTGTCGCGTGGTCGCGTCGGGTCGTTCAACCTCTGCAGCCACCCTCAGTTTGGTATCGAGTTCGGTTTGGTAACGTTGGATCAGAGGAAGCAGTTACCGAACAAACTGTTCGTTAAGAATTGGCAATCGTGCCTTGTTTCTAACATCTTCTTTTTCCTTCCACTTTGCAATTCTCTGCACATTTAGCTTCCTTCTTTTTACGTCCACAGCGTGATAACGTATCCTTAACGCCATCGTACGGATTTAATAATTAATGGATGGCTTTGATCATACCTTTAATGATATTATGAATGCTACCTTTATGACGTTCTATGTTTATGCTTTGCTGCACAACATTTTCTAACGACACACGCGCAATTTCATACCTAGTAATTCGTACAATATCGTATACATTAGTAATTATAAAACATTATCTAAAATAATCGATGACTTACTGAGATGTTTGACTCGGACAACATCCCGTTGAGGTATTCCACAAGATGTTTACGATTCAACGTCATAACAGATCGTCTGATTCACCTTATGTATTATATATATATATATATTACATATTGTAAAAATCCAATTACCGATCGAACTTCAGCGTAGAGAAATACACGGGAATCGTATTATCGCGAATATTCGCTATGACAGAAGCTGTGTCGACCAAGCGTATAAAAGATAACAAATTGAATCGAATTACATTTTTCCCGTCTTAACGAGTTTCTTAACAGGCATTCGCTTATACCATATATAGTATAGAATAGTCGTTCCAGATCGATCAATCCGGTATCAGATCAACGGAAGTTGCTCAACTGTGCCACGGAAATTACAATGTGCCGCGTTCGTTCAACCGTTCGTCGTTGGTCCGCCCGTCGCGTTCGATGGTCGGGTTTCGAGCGATTATGTCGTATAATCCGCAGTGGGTGCGTTTGTCATGAGCCAGGCGGCGTGTAGACCATTGGTATCGGGTGTCCCCGTGGGTGATATTCCCTGTTATCCGAAACGCGAGGTTGTTATCCCACAGGACTTACCACACGGAAGCGGCGCTGCGTGGCGCGAGGCAACGTGGGACGGTGTGTGGCGGCGTGTGGCGGCGTGGGGCGGCGTGAGGCGGCGTGAGGCGGCGTGAGGCGGCGTGAGGCAGCGCGAAGCGCATCGAGGAGCAAGGTTAGCAAAGAGAGGGTGGCAAGAAGGGGTTGAAAGAGGGGCGGAGGAAAGGGTGCGGCCGGTCTTTGGATTAACAGCCGAGCGGACATTAATCATATCGCGTCGCCGGCCGTGAGCTCAGTGAATTTGCAATTAATTGGAAATTGCTGTCATCGTTGTGTTTCTAAGACGAGTAGTCTCGTTCGTGTGGCGCCGCGCCGTGCGCGCCGCGCTGCGCCAGCGAGAAACACGACGATTCGTGCGGATCTAACAAGCGGCTGTATGTACGCGCACGTGCGGCCACGTTTCCGTGAATACCTATCGCGTGACGTAATAAATTGTTTGCGGTTTCAATTTAATTAATTAGCGGTCGCTCGCATAAGCGAGCCAGCTACATGGGAGGTAGTGATTAAAATGAAAAATGGACGTTCGTCTGATAACGAGGATTCGAGTGGACTTTATACGGAGTTTGTTGGAACAGCAGGGACCCTGCCAGTTCCGGATAATTTGATTTGAAACGCTGTTATTTTCGATCGAGGGGCGGGTGGTCTCTATCCGTGACAACCTACACGATCAGAAATAGACGATGAATTACGAGAGCTAGATAATTCTCTTGTTCGAGAATTTATTAGATATACTTAGAAATATTGGCGGGACGCGACCTGCCGGGCTATTAACGTTCCGCTTGTCTCGTTGATTTAATTAATCGCGAAACGACGTGGAACGTGTTCGATTAAATCGCTCGTAACGTCACTTTGTCTTTTACATTTGCCAATTTACGGAGCGGTTTAACGAAGATAATACTATCAGCGATGGGTAATTGGTTATTCGAGAGAGAAAAAAAGAAAAAATAAAAGAAACTGAAAGGTCATACCGGACTACAGAATTTTCTGAACGTATATTATCGAACAAGATAAATGCTCGAATAATCTGTGTTACAATTAACGTTGATTAATCTTTACGCGATTTGGCAATTACAAATTAAGGCGATCATTTACAAAGCGGACGAGCTCCCCGATTTCAACGACTTTGAAATATGTTGTCAAGGTCAACATTCTGAACAACTTTCCCCTACACGTGTCATCGTCGTGCGGTTTTTAGTTACGTCAACATTATCAATGAATTGTACGCGTCTATAAATATTATACGCATAGTAAAACGAGGACCGAAATCGACGATGGTTTCTGGCGGGTCATCGACTACGTGAAAGTACGATACGACAAGACAAGGGGCGACAGGTCGCGCCCTTCCGGACAATGGAGTGGAGTCGAGTCGATCTAGACTACAGTAATATCCTTTTTTCGGCCGAAAGTACGCCCCATCGAGTTCCCATCGGTCCCAGGAGACCGACGGTATTACAAGTAATTGTCGCCCTGGGGTGGTCACGCCGAACTCTCCCTACGTTCATCCCGCCCTGCTATTCGATCCTAGGGTGAGACGGAAGACGAGAACCAGAACGACAGCAACGGCCACGATCAACGAGTAGAGGTACAAAGGGCATTAATAATTTCACGTTGAAATAAAAACAGAGGAACGAGAGAAGATATCGCAGATAAGGGGGAAAGAAATTCTACTATAGGAGAAAAAGGAAGCAAAAAATATGAAAGGGTGAAAGGATATTCGGAATTCGTAAAAAAAACGCTAGACGAGTGGGAAAGGAGGAAGGAAAGAGAATAACTCGCCATAATTTTGCAGCGAAACGTCCTGACGGTACGAGTAGCGAACCCCACTTGCCATCCAAAGTCCTAGCTCGGGGGAGAAAGTAGCGACGAACTTTCGCCTAACAAGTGGATGATTCACAAATCATCCCCAATTCCGCGTGCGCCATCCCACTCCGATGAGAAACTTCGTTCCAGTCTATAGCCCCGTCCATGCCGACCAATAACTTTCTTTTCGTTCGCCTCGTTGAATTGAAAACAAAAAGAAGAAAAGAACGTCGAGGGCAGAAAGAAAGGGACGAAATAGAAGGAGACGGACAATTTGATTCGCTGTTTCAGGAATCTGCAGCTTAATCGAGAGTGCTATCGTTCGAAATTTAGACCCTCCCTTTTATTTGTTTCACTCCCGATCGCTTTACACACGCTTCCGTTCTGACTTTCCCGTGGAAGACTTTCTTCCTCTTCGTTTCTTTCCAACAAATCGTAAGACTTTTATAATTGCTTACATTTATTTACGACTTTCACATATATCTACATTATCCTGCACACGTAAAATCGCGCTCAAGATGTTTACATCTTCATACAGATATAAATAAGGGATTTAAAAAATGTTCACTTTGTTCGTCATTGCTTTATTTATCGTTATCGTTGAATTGCGTTCTCAAAGGAAACGTTTACCTATACACACGTTACGGATTATGTTTGGATTATGTTAGCTACCGGAAAGAAGATCACTTACTTGCAGCAATTACTAACGACAAATGTTTTATTCTTAACGCGAATTTACTATAGAATAATTATATATTTCACTCGTTCAAAGTATCGTTCGGTATTCGGAATAAAAATTAGCAAGTTTACATATTTCATAAAAGTGTATTACCTAGAATTAAAATATTGAACGTGCTTAAAAACAAGGTCGTTTAAAAGTTCATATCTGGATAGCGGGTGATAAGAAAGATACGAGTTTGTAATATCTTGGAATCGTCTCAGCTACAGGGTTATGTGATAAAAGATGCGGGTTTGTATTCGACGAATCTAACATGATCTTCGTAAGACGTAGCAAGGCCATCGCAAGGTCAGATAGACAACAGTAAAATATTTCACAGCCTTGATATCGTACGATTTTTGTGTGAAACTTTTTTTCCTGCTGTTCATATTTTTCAAGATATTTGAGGTTTTTCAGTTGAATCGGACACGCTGTACGTAGCCTATCCGTTTGAGAACAGATTGTAACGATATGGCAACGGTTCGATTCTAGAAACAAAAATAAATTGTAAAAAGAAGAACACAATTTGTTCATTCGAGGCTTCGTTTTCGAGAAAATAGAGTTTGAAATAGGAGTCGTCGACACGTCGATGATCCACACGGAACGCGATCTGTAGGGAGTTACATAGCGGACAACGAGTGTACGTGTACGCACTCGTATATACTCGACGGATAATTCACACTTTCAACCTCCATTTACTCGAAAATTTCATCCGAAATGAACGAATGTTATTATCTTCTTCCAACATATCTTTGTAGAATCCTATCTCTGTGCAATCACCTACCATTCGTTCTGAAATACTGACGATTATGCATACCGATCAACGGCAAATATATAAAATATGAATTTTACGTTTAAATATTATATTTGAATGAAATAACGATTACAACGAAAACAATAAATATTGAACATTGTTTAAAAACATCGTGGTAAATATTTAACATAAACGTTTCAAGGAGTCAAGCAACTGATTAAAATCTGCGACGAGAATAATTTTTTGCAAGTTGACCGGTTCTGAAAGGTACGGTGTCTTAAGCGAGAAACAATTTACAAGGAATCTCCATTTCATCTGCATGAAATCAAATGTCGACGGTAAACGAGGCCTTGTTATTAATCGCGTTTTCGACGGTGAAACCACGATAAACGGACAAGGAATACATTTAACGATGATGTCGGATAAAGATCGGCGAATCGACGAGCCGATTCAGCCACTGAATCGCAGCTCGCTTGCATCAGGGTCGATCGTTCGCAAGATAAACGAAACAAAGTGTCGTGAGTCACGAGGGCGCGATCGAACTTTCTGGTACAGATCGGATCAGATTAGACGATGCGCAATCCCGGAAACTTTTCGTTTGATCGCAGAACAGAGATAAACGAGACTCGATATAACGCGACGAGTCGGATCGGGCAAACCGCGACAGAAATTTTCTCCCAATTTCTACTGGAATCCTATTACGGACGAAGAAGTTACACGAAATGAAACTGAAGCAACCATAAATGCTACGACCGAGTTACGTGTAATCGAGATTGGTCAATTTTCCATGAACACGGTGCAACGTTGAGATAAGTTTGGATCGTGCTACAAAATCTCGACTGGAATGTAACGTTTCCGTCGTTGATCGAACGAGTTTCGCTTCATCGAGCGAGCAATTTTCTGCGATCGCATTTTGGATTCCATCGCATTTCCCGTTCCGTCGCGTCGTGCCGACCAATTCCAATGTAAATTATCGCTCGTGGCCGCTTACTAGTCTTTCGCTCCCCCTGTTTTCTATTTCACTTATTTTTGCACAAAAGCGACGCTTTTAGCTTACTTCAGAGAGATGCGATATTCTCGCTTTGAATCGAACTGTTATTCAGAAAAAATGGAACAAAGTGGACCGTTCAAACAGTCTTTTTGAAAAATTATTTATAACAATTGTTTTTATCATGGAATTTCATATTACCAAATTCAAAGTATACGTTACCAAACTTTAGCGAGCATAAATAAAATGATATCGCGTAAATAAAAATAATTAAATAATAAATCATATAATAAATCATGATCGATTGATCGTTAACATTTCCTCACTTTTTAATAGTTACATCACTCTTGTTTCAAAGCTATTATTACCGCAACTGAATAGAAGATAATAAGTAAGTAAAGTATATGTAGTTGTTTTATATTTCTTGCATTTACTACGTATGTTACTAGCCATCAGAATTTTCATGTTTTTCGTGGCTTTGATCAAAGTGAAATGATAAAATCGCTTGAACGAAGGTCGATTTTTCATTAGAAATAACTTTTTAGAAAGTTCCAGCGGAACAAGGTTCGTCTATTACGGAAATGGGTCCATAAGGCTAATTCCAATTTTTCTTTATCTGGATTCATAGTTTCGGCCGAAGGGGCGTAGGAACTGTCTTCGGGCAAAGAAGATAAGCCGAAACGGCGCTTTCGCGACCGTGAGAATGGCGAGATTTTGTGGTTAACCGAGTTACTGGCAAATCCGAGAGATAACGGGACGAAGGGATGGAAAATGCTCCCACGGGGTAAGACGGGTCGTCGCGGTGTTCTCGTAGCGACAATAAAGCGTGTCGAAACCGTGCATTCGTGTATGTATCCCTTTCGTTGACGAGCATCACGCAACCGAACAATTTTACTCGAGAACAACACGTAATGCCAATCTCGAAATTCAAAATTCAAAATTCAAAATTCAAAATTCAAAATTCAAAATTCAAAATTCAAAATTCAAAATTCAAAATTCAAAATTCAAAATTCAAAATTCAAAATTCAAAATTCAAAATTCAAAATTCAAAATTCAAAATTCAAAATTCAAAATTCAAAATTCAAAATTCAAAATTCAAAATTCAAAATTCAAAATTCAAAATTCAAAATTCAAAATTCAAAATTCAAAATTCAAAATTCAAAATTCAAAATTCAAAATTCAAAATTCAAAATTCAAAATTCAAAATTCAAAATTCAAAATTCAAAATTCAAAATTCAAAATTCAAAATTCAAAATTCAAAATTCAAAATTCAAAATTCAAAATTCAAAATTCAAAATTCAAAATTCAAAATTCAAAATTCAAAATTCAAAATTCAAAATTCAAAATTCAAAATTCAAAATTCAAAATTCAAAATTCAAAATTCAAAATTCAAAATTCAAAATTCAAAATTCAAAATTCAAAATTCAAAATTCAAAATTCAAAATTCAAAATTCAAAATTCAAAATTCAAAATTCAAAATTCAAAATTCAAAATTCAAAATTCAAAATTCAAAATTCAAAATTCAAAATTCAAAATTCAAAATTCGGAAAAGTTTGCGCTAACGTTACTATTATTTTCATAAGATATCGTTCCAACCCAAGATAATATTGATAAAGCGTCTGACTCCTGTTTGTGACCAATATGTAATAATTCGACGTATCATCCGTATCTATTCGTTCGTAACGTGTAGGCTTATAATTAATTTCAGATTTAGCATTGCGGAGGCAAGTATGGTAGCGATAAAAAGATACAGTTGTTTTATTATATAATCGATAAATATTGTATTAATGCGTACATCGCAACATTCTAATCGATATCGTAGAAATAAAGGGGAAATATTTGCTCTGTTGTTAAATATATTCGAACACGTGTAACCGCATTTTATTATAGATTATCAACTTTTTCCTCCATATAACCGCCGCTATGCCTTTGTTTCCGAGATATTCGGAGAAAACTTCATTTTTTTTTTTTTTTTTAGTTTCCGTTACGCTTTATTTCGGCATACAGGTGGCCACATTTTTATATATCCCAATTTAGACTTAACTCATCGATGCTGATCATCTTTGATATAAATAAGAAAAAGATAAATCAATGGGTTATACGTTGGGTTCAATTAATACACGGTCACAGTTTCGTGAGGCAGTCGGTAAAGTTAGCACGACCTCATTTTTATTTCATGCGATTTTCCGAGTGTATCGTAAATTCGATTGCTATCATTTATAAATAGGTAGTTGAAAAATTGACATCGTGCGTGATTATCGTTAGGTTACGCGAGGAGGATATGTATACATATCTGCTGATTCTAGTTGCGCTGGTATGTACGTGACGAACAGACAAACAAGACGCAGAGCAACATTTCGTATATCGATAGATTCACTGAAAACCATCTCACGCTAGTACTGCTGGACGGCTACTGTCTACTCCAGAATGAATAAAGAGCAGCGTCATGCCGAGTGTATCGCTGAATTTTTATTTCAACGATATTATCACCGAAGTGTTCCCAATTAACGAATAATAATATATTATAAAATTTCATATAAACGTTATCTTTTGATCCAGTATCTGGACCGAATTTACTTGGCCCAAATTTAAAACCGATCTTGAAATATCTCGAAAATTAAAGCCGGGCGATAGTAGCACGTATAGGGAAAAGTTACTCGGAATATCGTCCTCTGAAATATATAGGATCAGATTTCATTAAAAACTTCGCATTATCTATATTCAACGGTCTCCACTCTATAGACAGTTATTGGTCGAAAAGAATTCGTTGAAGTATTAATCGTAACATGGACGTTAATTAATAGAAATTATTTTTGTTGGCATTATGAAAGCCTTGTCTAATTGTAAGTTACCAAGTAATTTAATTAACACAATTTATAAGTAAATCGAAAACAATTTATGATACCGCTACTTTAAAATCGTTTATGCACTTTGCTCTTCAACTTGTTTCACAAAAATAATAAAATAATATTTCGTTACTTGCCTGATGAAACAATAATTTAATTTCAACCGAAACTTCCCATTACACCAGTCCGCTTATTGAAACACGATGTTTGAAATTAAAACTGCCAGGTAAACACTGGCAAAGGCGTCATCAACGAGGCGATAATCGTCCAACGATTGTACGATTCCTATCGTTCGTATAATTGCCTCCTCCATGGAACACGCAACTCCGCGCGGTTAAACAACATCCTGATCAATTACCATTAATAAGGGCCGCCAACCCGTCTTCGACATTCAAGACGTTAAACCAACAATTACGTCCGGCAATAAAGTCGAGCAACCCCTCGTCAGAAATTAATACGGAATTCACGAGAACCGAACCGCTTAACGATAAGCACGTATCGTAGGCTCGATTTCCTTGACGTTTAGCGTTCCACGACATAGGGGGTAAGAAAGCAAGGAACGAGAGGAGAGGAGAGGAGAGGAGAGGTGGAGGAAGGTGGAAAGGGAGAGCGCACGACTTTCCGCGTTTTCCTCGATGCTGTTCGTTTCAGAGGGTTTCGGAGGGTTTCGACGGCGCGTTCGGTTTCCTTGGTGACCGAAGGGAATGCAAAACTGAACCGCACGGTTTGTATCAGCCACCCTTTCTCCCACTCCCCTCGAATACTGCCTGTTTGTATTTCATATTGATAGAGTATTGATACAGCCCTCGTGTAACCCCTCCACTCGACAAACTCACCCCTTTTCCTCATCCCTCTGTGAACCATCGTGACGAACCGTTACTACCGGTCCCGGGAACGTAAACGAGCATGCCGTGAGTTACCATTTCGACCGAGTCACGTGTTTACTTTGTTCCGCATTGTTGCACCTCGCTAATGGCCGGTGCGAGCATTTTCCTCGGCTGTGCTAGGCTACGTGTACCGTTATGCGTGTCTCTAGTCGTATCCTGAAAGGCAGTTATAACCTGCACCCACAATGGATGGATCTCTTTTAGCGAATAAAGCAAGAGGACCGAGATAAAGCACGAGTGCGCGAGAGGAAGTGGATGAGAAACGGGATACGAGAGGAAGGGTCGTGCGTTGAAACGAATGTGGCGAACTGTCCAAGTCTAGACTCTGGACACACCTAAATATCCTAGTTACCTTTGGACTAACGAAAATTTAGTCCGGTACATTTGGAGCGAAAAGCACAGAGAGAAAGGGAGAATTTTATATACGTAGCTTAAGAGATAAACAATGATTGTAACGTACGTCTATTCGCGATCGTGGTACATTAGCAGACACGTTTAATATGCAATAAACGTCTGGAAGAATAAAAATATTAAAAACAGTTGCTAGATATCGAAGTAATATAAACAGAACAGTTTTTACATAATAATGTTCTAAATAATTTGTTAGTAATTGTTATATACTTTGCGTTCGCTACGTCTGCTTAAGCCGTGAACCTTGATCAATATGATTAAAAGAATGAATTTTAATAAAGAATTACCTTACCTAGTAAAACAAATAAAACAAATATTATGCCTCGGATATTTTTATATTTTTGCATCTTTAAATCTTCCGTAAGCGCATAAAAATCAGCAGCCTACTCGCGATGAAGCGATTTGTAATTTTAAAAGAGTAATAACTGCAATTTTCTCAACGTAAGAAATTATGGTGCGGAGATATTTTATTTGTCTTGAAAATGGCATCGCATTATTATCCGCATTGCGAATCTTGTTCGTAAAACGAATATTAGTCTATGTCAACTTTCAGATACGATTTCATGCATTCGTTCAAAGATTCGTGCAAACGTAATACATCGATACAATCCATCGATATAATTATTATCGTTATACATACTGAATGTCCGGCAAGACTCTGCCAAGAGAATTCGAGATCCGCGATGTATGCAGGCACAGGCACAACGAAATTCATCGCATACGTATTAACCACTCCTTCCCTGACGTAGTATAACTCAGCTTCGAGCCCTGAAAGCAAAACAGCAACGCATATCGATCGGTTGATCAATTATGAAGAGGCAATACCAGCCACACACCAACGATAGAGCGAAAGTTTCCGTTCTAAGTACATTCGTCTTCGTGAATCGACCGATCATAGGACACGTGTAAACCTCCCCTTGCCGAGGACATTGACCAGAATGCCGTTTAAAATATACCTCCTATACACGGAGCAAGTTATAAGTACGAGGAGAACGTTATCAATTTTACAAGTTGTAATAAATTTTAGTTTAAATTGCTTCCCTAGTTTCATTAAAATTTTGGGGCTATCTTATTTTCGTTGTATTATGTTACTGGTTGTACAGATCGGTACATGCGAAACATCTTTCCTTTCAAGTTCGCATTTCACGACTTAATATCATCCGTTTAATCTTACATTACCAATTTCTATGAAGAAGCGAAGAAATTTTTAATAACGTGCATAATATATCGAAGGCTAATACGATTTATGACAGAAGTATAATATTATAGAAACTCGTTGTCGAAGTTTCACGAATAATCAAAATATTTGTATGGTTTTTAAAATAGAAATTCGAACTAGGAGAAATATTACAAAAGTTACTGATCTAACGTTTGGGAATGATTATGTAGAAACGTACATTTCACACACGTACCGTCGATAATAATGTCTAACAATATTTTAATAATAAACTAATTATTACGTTATTTGTGAGAAACAGTTTGGTCCAGAGTTTGATGTTGCGGAATCAAAAACATTCGTATCGTAAAACGAACATGAAATAGGGGTATAGGGGAAATAGGGGTGAAATATAAATAAAAGTTGATGGTTTAGGAATATAAAAAATGTTATCGAACTGAAAAACTAGCGTTGTTTGTGTTCTATAGAAGTAATTTACAGGAAAGTGTGATAACAGCAGGATTATTAACTTTAAGGAACCAGTTAACTCCTGAAAACGGTTGATTTTGAAACATATGCCATTATATTCGTCGTATGCGTTGATAAGGAAATATGAGGCGTGAGTCGTGGTTAGATAAATGAAGTTAGATCGTCTTAAGTAGGCTAACATAAAACGCGACTAGGGCAGGACTGGTAATGCGGCACTATTCTGCGTCCTCCTGCCAGAGGACGTGCGGTCCTACGAAGGTTTCTTCCACGCGGAAAAAAAAAAGAGAAAAGGAAGAAAAAAGAGAGCAGAGCTAGTACGAAGACGTATATAGTCTGAGTCGTGTAATTTTACCTTATATTCTCTTATTCAATAGTTTACTCGCCTTAAGCGATAGGGTTTGATCTTGAGAGCCATCCTTATCAAAAGCCCCTACAAATATTTCACTTATTAACGTGTTATCGTCCACCTAGAAATACACGTAAAATACAAATCACGTTTATTATTTCAAGACCATTACGATTACCGATAAAATACGATTTCGTACCCAAAGCTCGTACAAGCCGAAAGTATTAAACTAATGGCTTACCGGTATCCACGAAACACGCGTAGTACGAACGTTAATTACAAGGTGTCGTCTAAAAGGCTGTAACAAATCACCCGTAGTTCTGCTATCCAGCCAAGTATAATCTAACACCGTGACGTGTAATTACACGACAAGGGTAAATAATCCGTTCAAAAGTTGCGCAGCTCAATTTTCAGTTTCTGAGTGGTAATTATCCAGAATACCGCGTTACATTTAATCTACGTCTCATTTTATCTCTAAGCCACGGCAACAACGATCCTGGGCGCTCGAGCGGATTCCAACCCGCGTCCTTGACACTATCACTTCGCAAACAATCCGCTCCTGGTAGAAACTTATCCAGCGATTACCGTCGCTACGTTTGCCACGCGATAAGATCGTATCTTGAGGGTATACACTGCGAAATAACCGTGGGTATTTCACAGACGGATTTTGTAACGCGAATCCACCCGAATCCATCCTCTTCTTCTCTCGGTGTTCCACGTTTTTATTTTCTTTTTTTCCTTTTTTTCTTTTTCTCGGTTCTCCCGTTCGTCGCGCGTCTTCTGGATTCTGGATCGCGATCTACGAATTTCCGAAGGAAAGCTGGATCGTGCACACGTTTCCCGTCTCGTTCACGGAAAATCTCGTAGACAGAATAGATACAAGACGATCTGAATTTCCTCGGGCGATCGGTACGTCATCCGTCTGGCTTCACGTACGACTAAGCAATTCGATATCAGGCTCGCGACAAGCCCTTTCGAATAAGTATGCATCTCTATTCGTATACACGCGTATGTGTTCGCACATTGCTGCGCTCATAGGAGAAAAAGGTGAGCGATAAGATACCTTTAAGAGTAGGAAATATTCTGGATCTGGAATACGTGTGCATTCCCAGGGAGAAAGGGATGAACGAAGGAGAAAAACGATTCTAAAATCTGGTCGATGTAAAGCACGTCCCGAATGGACTGTCTTTTCGTAGAATATGAATCAGATGATATTTCTCAGTGAACAGTGTTATCGGATACGCTTCCCGCGAGAATAATTTTAAGCAGTTTAAACGACAGGATTTACGTTGAGTGCAACGATTTATATCGAGCTTACGATACGAATGCAGTTACGAGTCCAGTTTCAAGATTAGCTTTGAAATGTAGAGTTTTGATAAAGTTACTTTTATATATTACTTTTTTAAGTAATCCTGTCTTTCCTTCCATCCATCGTCTACAACACGAAGAATACTCTCGAATTTTCAGATCGTCGTTTCCTATGTCCGTCAAATTCTCAATAGCCGAGAGTACCATAAACGCGAGTATTATTAGCGACGCGTAACGGTCGAGGATCGCTCGAACGAACTTTCGCGATCCTTACCTAATTTGTCTCACGTTCGTCTAAGTCTAGATATCGATCATCCTCCTTCCACCAACGGTGTCGCACGGTATTACACGAGTGATACCCAGCGAACACGCTGACTGGATTTTTCTCGCGTTCGGTGAAAACCAGTCAGGCTGCATGTTTTGGAGATTTTCGCTTGGAGCTTGTGAGCTCGGTCGAGTCCGACAAGGCTAGTCTCCTGTAACTTTTCCATTGGACATATCTCAACGATCGCGTTTATGCAGTCGAATATCGGTGAGTAGTCAGTCTGGATAGAGCTTTACATTCGTAAACGTCTCTCAGCGATCAGAGTGAATAATTCGTTTGTCTCCAAACAGACGTAAAGCAAAAATCATTTGTTCTTCCGTCGGTCGGAGAGTGTAGGTTTCGTTGGAGGATACAAATTGTTCGTATTGTCTCAGCATTTAGCGATAGCAAATCGCGCGTTCATCGATTCGTGAACCTTGCATCAGCATCTGGAGACAGGAAGCGTTCGAAGACTTCTCATTGTTCGGAGAAGAACACCGTTTCGTGTCGTTTGACAATTCATTAGTCGGAACGTTCGCTGCTCTCGCGAATAAGTTAACACGGCGGGTAATAGGTGCAGTGTTATCGTTATCGGCCACATGCATACACATACACCATCGCTCTTAGGTAACTGTTTTACTTAAATGATCAGCTATTTCTCAGTAGGTTTACCTATAGCGTACCGAGAAATTGTTGCGTCTTATAATCGTCGTGTCACCCAGGCACAAAGTGCTGCAGGAAGCAACTTAAGCTACAAAATTGTAGACTGTGTCGCGAGTAAACTACCGGTTCGTTAGGAGTGAATTCTATTGTATAGAGTGGTGATTTGACAGGCTTGGAGGTGCTAATTTGTGGAGCAACACGCGGCGTCGTGACTTTGCGAATTCTGTATCGTAGAATTATTCTGTACCGCAACAATTAGATATCGATAATACGTCTTTAATCAAAAGTGGCAATTAAACTTTTAGTTTTTACGCGGAATTTGATGGTACAGATAATACATAGAATGCACATAATACGCGAAAATATTTACAATGTCCAAGTCCTATTTTTTAAATTATATTCCTAAAAATATGAATTTGCATAAACATCCGCTGTCTACCGATGGAAAACTATACGCGGAGAAATACATTTGACAAGCTGAAACAATTTTAAGCGAAGAAATTTTATATGTTTCAAGTACGTACGATACCTCCTACAAGCTGTGTTCGAATTTATTTTAAATACTCTCTTTTCCATTAAAACAATCGTTCGTGATATCTTTCTATTCCTATTAAAATATTAATTTACTACTACCGAATATACTATTGTAATATTATAGTCGATTGTTTGTTACAGATCTAAGAATAAGTCTGACTTTAAACAGACCGTTACTACTGCCGTTTCTTCAAAAAGATCACGTTTCATATCCTGCACGTAGTAAATCTAGCTGTGAAGTTTCCGAATCGATATTTCAAGAAGAAAACTTGAAAGAAAGTAACGTTATCTTACAAAAACCTTCATAATGTTCCGTGATTTATTGCAGAACGTGAAAACGTAACATGAATGAAGAAAATATCGAACGGAACTGTATATATGTGTGCGATATATACAAGATACAACGTGGAATGTAGAGGTGAATGTAGAGGATAATACAATTAATATAACTATTTTAGCAACAATTTCCAAAAAAATACATTTGTACATAAAAATATTGAAGAAATTTTAATTACGTGTAATTTTGTGATAGTTTGAACTTTGAATGTACGTACACGTGTAGGTTAACGTTATTCTTTATTTTTTAAATAAGATCGTTTCTCGTGTGTGTTATGTAAAGATAGTGCGTATATCTTAAAATTTAATGCATGTACCTATTAATAAAATGATCCGATCGAAATCTTTGTAATCTCCATCGAAAAGCTGTATTCCATTGAATCTCGAGCACCACGCTCGATGTATCGTATAACTTGGAATGAGTCGTATTTATAACGCGGTATTCTATATAATTAGCTTGACATTTTCCGGATATACGAGTACAGCGAAATATTAGTGAGCAAATTTAAGGCGGCGTAGTCGAAGGTAAACGTAATAAGAGGATTAAGTAACTTTCTACTTCGTGATGCGTCACTTGCTAACAGAAAGATCAACACTGAGATTCCGATGTGACAGTTTGTCGAATATTAAACCGCATCGAGCATCAAGTTGATCGAATTAATCTGCTAGCGTTTCCATTTTATCCTGACGTATTCGACGATGAATTTTGCTCTTTGCACGATCGGCACAACACCGTTCGCATCGAACCATTCCTAAATTAATCCTTATTTCTGATATTTACACTTCTAACGTTCACATACAATTACATGCCTAAATCGATGATCGATGAACGCGATAGGCATAGAAAACGAAAAGCCGTGGTTGAACGAGTCGTATTTTCTAATCAGCGTTAGAAATTCGTACTCAAAGGCTCTTTCTCAGATCATGTAAATCGATCCATCTGTTTTCCAACACGAGTTAACTTTGCGAAAGTAATACGAAGCTGCTACGCAACGCAACGTACAGGACACAGCAAACGAATTCACAGACGTTTTATACGAACGCGTATTGCACGGCAGGACAAACGAGGCCTCATGAAAGAAGTTTGCCGTGATCGAAGCTTAAATCTTGGCACACGCGAGTTGTCTGAATTTTATAATTTCATTTAGCCTCGAGCGGATTTTACACGACCAAAGTAGCCGCGCCTCGAGATACGCTCGATGCAAAATCGTCGACATATTTACACGTCAGTTTATCAGCTGGATCTGTCCGGAAATACCTGCAGGAATGCAGCACGCGTAAAAGTAAGAACAGGGGTTGCTGCACGTACAGATGCAACGGTGGCGCGAGTCAGTTGGGGGAAAAATGTGTGATCGCGTGGCACTGTTCCAGCACCGTGGAACGCGACACCACGTACACCAAAGGGATGCGAAGATTAGCGATGGGATCAAGTTCGATCCCAGTTAGGAATCCGAATCAGATCCAACGCTTCTTAGGTATTTCTGAGAAAATGGAAAATTGAAAATGCAAAATTGCGCGAAATTGCGCGATATTGCGCGATATTGCACGGAATTGCACGCATACGAATGCACGATATGAAAGAACACACGAAATATCCATGGTGCATAGTGCTTTCTAAAATACTTGGGGATTACATCCCCATAAATATGAATCATTCGATGTATCTACCAAGTATCCGATCTTCGTAAGCTATTTCCCAACTCCGAACGTCGCAGTGGCAAGTTTCGAAAATCTGCTTACAAGTACCTCGATACTAGAAGAGTCATAGGAATCTGAAAAGCGGTACAACATATTCTAGTGGATATAGTCAATTATTGAACGAGGCTGTAGAATTTAGTGGCTTTCGATGATGTCGAGAGAAACGATTTTAAGAGAAATCTCTTTCTCGAGATGCTTGTACACGTTCGAATCTAGACGGTCAATGTTTGAACCTACCTGCGACGTACTTGAGCCCATCACTAGCGAGGATGTGTTCGTGCGGCCAAGAAAATATTTCAACAAGATATATCTTAGGTGATCCCTCGAGGAACACGTGCAGCTAACTCAGGTGGATTAAGTTCCACAATGGCGGCTTCGAGCGAGCAACAAATGGACACAATCAAGTCCCGCTCCTCTTATGAAACGTTCGCTCGCGTTAAGTTACCGAGATTATGGCAACTTCTTGTTCAACCTTCCATTCGTATGCTTTTATCTTGGAAGAATCCGTTTGTCTTTGCCAGGAATAAGAATTGGCCGTTGCGAGAGTAGCGCGGCGCCTGAGCAGCTTAATAGAGATGGGGTGGATGTTCTTATCTGGTAAGATTAGCAGACAAAGTAAGATTGCACCCTCGTCATCGTAATTGATTGCCGTAGTAGAGATATCCACTAACCAGGATTACCACTAATTACCGTGTGTTGTGTGTGATTAGTCACTAGTTCAACGATACCTTTAATTAATGATTGTTAAAAATAACTTGCACGGTAATTAGTTCTAAATCGAAAATACACGTATACATACATAATTTGATAACTGTACAAATGCAAAAAACAAAGCGCAAAGGATTGAACGTGTACAATGCACATTGTACACTGTTGCAAATAAGAAACTCTATCTTTTGATATATCATTTTGGTATTAAAGAGAGAAATTTTTAAGCCGTCTATCTACAGGATTTTCCATGGCGCGTCTTTGTTCTCCCACGTAATAGTATCGAAGTGGAATCCATCAAACGCAAGTTTTACGCAAATTCCTCGCAAGTACGTACCGATCGGGCTCCGGAGTGGGTCACGGAGCGATCTATCAATTTGGGTTTGATATCGCGAAAGGAAAAATGCGGAGAAACGGTGGCCCTGTTCTCCTCCCGCGGGACTCGAGACGGCATATGGGCAAGAGGGTAGGAAACAAGAAGATAGGTTATGGGTTCCACTCGGGGAAGCGTCGATGGCTGCCTCTTCTGCCACTGCTAAGTAGAAAATCATGTCTGCCGTATGAACAGGCAGCCACTACTGGCACTCACTGCGGACTACTAATGTCGAGGGAGTGGATGCATCTTAAATGCTCAGACCGAGTTAGACGATCCCGATGCATTTCGCAAAGTTACATCAAGGTAACGCGAACGCCAACAGTTTAATTCGAATTAGCAATTCTGGTTGACGCTGCTCCATGGTTGGAACATTCCCAAGTGTTACTGCGTATTACTTACATTCATATCGATATTCTTCCTCATACTGTTTCTTGTTTTCGAAATTGCGAGTATTATACGTTAGAACTTACTACCTAATCTCGACTGATTGCGTTCATTTCAGTCTGACACAAACTGCAGACGTATTCCGAAGTTATAAACAATTAAACATAGAAGGATTACAACCGATAGACAATTTTTATTTACAACGTTAATAATAATAATAATTATTATTATTATTATTATCCTCATCTCATATTACTAAAGGTCCTAAATACTACCTTCGGATTGTAATACTAACGTCTCTTTAACGCTTCCTGACACCATGACAGCATCAAATTTTCAATGCGTTATTAAATTACACGATATTCGAGGGAACATATTTTCTCATATTAATATCATCACAAATATAAACGAAGCCACAATTAACCATTGTATTTAAAATATTATACAATTTTTGATAAGTTTCATTGCTCGTTTCATCTCTGCTATTTTTAATTTACGTTTCACGTAAAATATCAGCTTAAGTTACGAAACATTTGATATAAATTTCAATTGAAATTTCGTTGTACAAGAGATACTGGAAATCTGAGTCTGGCAATGCACAGTGTGTTAAATTAAATCAGCGCAGCATGCAGATCGACGTTGCATCGTAGCCTGATGCAACGTCAAAATGAGTTTGAAACGTACGGATATGACTACGTGTAGATTCGCGTGGCGCCTGTCTTTGCGAACACTACACGTTGCATTAATTTAATGGAAACGCGTATGTATCTTACACGGTCTACGTAAAATTATGTTACACTGTAAAACGTGTACGTGTACGTATGAATTGACGCTTCGTTCGAATTGATAATCGTAATGGTTCTTACAGAGCCTTATTCTTCCCTTTGTATTTACAGAACGAATAAAAATTTCATAACAATTTACCTGTTTAATTAGGAAATACATTACCACTATCTTCTATTTGCCTGAGGGCTGTTTTCAGAAAGTGTCTCGATTCTTCTTTCGAACTTGCTACATGTACATTCGCTGCGTTCGGATTTTCTACGAACCAACTTTAATAGCGCCTCTGGGCTAATATTTCATTCTCAATTGTTTCGATTGGCTTTTTACTGTTGTACAGGATATACAACAAAGCTCTCGTTTCGGAAAACTCGGCTTTCGATATTTATCTGGCGAGCATTGACGCATTTGTGAATACACGATTTTGTCCTATATCGAATTTCAATTAAATAAAATTCCTTTCGTAATAAGCAAATAAAATTTATCATGTTATTACGTCGCAGTCACGGAAACAGTCCACAGATTAAAATACATAATTTAGTCAGCGATTAAAACCGTATTCATATTCAATTAAGATAACTAATCAAGCAAGACGTTAAGTCC
This sequence comes from Bombus huntii, assembly GCF_024542735.1. NCBI lineage: Eukaryota > Metazoa > Arthropoda > Insecta > Hymenoptera > Apidae > Bombus > Bombus huntii. Next base: position 18,196,930 of record NC_066243.1, read on the forward strand.
TATTTTTTTATTAATTTGCCCCTATTCGTACAGCAAAGAAAATCTATTGGTAAAGGAAATAAAATTAAACGACCTAAAAATCGCTGAAATAAACGACGAATACATTTTTTCAATTTCTGAATATATATTTCAGGAAATATACACACGCGTAGATACTTAATATGTCTGAACGATAAATTAACATCAGTTAATAAAGTACATAGCTGTATCCGTTTCTGTTTCGTGGGATGCAAAGCAATCGAAAGGACGGGTAAACACCTTTACATTTTGGCGTGTATTCGAAAAGCGAAGCCGGAAAGCGGTTCAACCCGGGTCAGGAGCCAAGGTAAACACATTAAGGACACAACATCCCTGGTAGGAAACATATCTCGGCCAATAGGGGAGCTCGATGCGATACGCTCGATTACGACGGAAATTCGAAGCGTCTTGAGAATCGAGGGTGAAAAAATCTACCGAGGGTTTAGCACAGTCGCAGTGTCCCGGAATTAATCTAGCCTCTGTAAATTCTGTTTCCTTTCCGGTAGTTCCCTTCTGTTTATCCATTCGTAAGTGGAGACAATCGTTTCCCTCGATAGCAACGGCGGATCAAAACATTACGTTCTCCGTGTGTTTGTACGAAAATCTCAGAGAAGTTTGTCGATAAAGGCAAACGGTCAATTTCGACCGAAAGAAAATTAACTAGATAGTAGCATTTACGCAGGATTTATAAGAACAAATTACTGCCCTATTTTCCTACTTACGTCATGTAAAAACGAAAGAAACATTTTGATCCCAAGCCTTTGAAATTTGATTCGAAAGCTTTTTAAACACTGTCAGTATTTCATAAAACGTCCATTTCCTAAATATGGAAAATTAACGTAGTCACAAATAACGTTTTAAATAATATTAATGTTCGCTGGCAACTTTCTATACGTAGTATCGAAGTTATCCGTTTTAGGTAGATGCCAACAAATATCTCAATAGTTTGTATCCACGGGGCGCGAGGAGGCGTTAAATGATAGTATTATACAATATCATATAATAGTGAATAACGACACTCGTAACGTAAAAGTTGTTGTTTTTAATGCGAAAGTTTTCGCCGATAAAAAATGAGAAGAAAATACAAATATTAAAAATTGAATAAGATGAAAAATTTTCGAAATGCAAAGGGTTAAAAAATATCGATACAAAAGTTTATAAGAATGTTTAAAAGAAATAGAAAAGAATAAATTTTAAGGTATTTCTGAAAGATTGGTTATTTCTACTTCGCTTAAATATAACTGATATGTATATAACTCTGGGACGGAGCTTTCTAAAACGTTATCTCTGTCATCGGTAAGATAATGTATTCCTTTCCTCTTATAATGCGACCAATCGGTGCACCGAGAAGCCTCGAGGTTCCGATATACACTCCTCTTGTTCGCAGACATTTATGCGATCGCGAGCCGTGATCTCGAAACTTTTCCGGAATTCCTCGATTCGCTCAACGACGATCGACAACGAACGAAAAGTTTCGTTGATTCGATGAAATTTAGTTACAGCGGGCAAAGTTTCGAGAAAACTATCGGAGTTTCCGTAACTGTTCGCCGTTACATTTTCATGAGTCAACGAAACTCCTCGTCGCGTGTAATCGATAGATGTTAATTTCATTCCGGCCGATTCTGGAAAATTTCGTTATCGCGGCAATCACTGGAACAGCAGGAGTTTGGTCGTTTATCTTGTTATCGTTGTCAACTTCGTTTTCGACAACGAGCAAGTTCTCCGCGCGGTATGCACAGGTTCCTGGCGTTACATAGCATCGTTATCGAATTTGCGGAAAATCAAACGTGTCAAAAGACGTTGATCGTTAATATCGGTAGTACTTTTAGCTCGCAATTAATATTAGTCAGTAGCTTCACGCGTCGATAAATTACTCCGAGTATATCAGTTTTCAGGCGATACACGTTTAATAAGCAATTAAAAATAGAGAAACGAATAAACGTGTAATTTGCCTAAACATCTTTCGATTCTGCACTAATGACTCGTTGTCTCCTTCGTCGTTATTTCCTTGACGTTGAAAGATATCGTCAGCTTCGATAAGATATACAGAAAAAAGCGTTATTGAATTTTCATTTTACTTCTATATTAAAGGTTTTCTTAAAACACTGAAATATAAAAAGATTCCGTGAAATTTTCAGGATAGAACCGGGACAGCATTCAGAGAATTTTATAACACGTAACAGATACACAACGTGACGTATAACGAGCAGTTTCTCGGGAAACTATCGCAATTCATGGTGATAGAAATCATTATTACTATCATATTCGTCAAGTAAAGTACAACAGAACGAGGAAAAGCTAATACAGCATAACGCTAGAGCGTAATAACAATTACGGGTGAAACATGCTTTAATAATTTAGCCCTCAACAACTCACCAACCAAGCTTATTTTATCCGAGTCATTTATCGCGTCGCGATTTACGTTTTCGCGTTTCCACTGGCGTCGAATGGAATTCCAGGGTACTCATTTGTCGTAACTTGGCGCCCAGAGTATGGCGTCACGTTGACTGGTCGAATTTGCAATAAAGAAGATAGATGAAACGTGGGGGATATCACCGACTAATCTTTTACTCCTCCGTTTCTCATCGTTTTCCTCTTTCATTCGTTATTCATTAATGTTCATTTTGTTTCGTTAACTAAGCCACGCATTACGTTACTTCTGAACTTGAGTTAAATATATCTCTCCTTTCGAGCTAGTCTCCTCGTAGCGGTACCTTGAGAAATCTGTTTACACCGTTCGAAGCACTGTTCAAGACCGACAAACTAACAGTGCAGCGTATCGAACGGTTACAAGGAAAACATATTTCTTCTAAACTATGACCTTCGTACAAATTGTCTGTTTTATAAATTATAATAATCGTCATAAATTACCTATCGAGACTCCAATTAAATAATCCTTCGTTTTTAACATTTTGTCTCTTTAATAAGATGCAAACAACGTTCTCTCGGTAAGAAGTTACCTTGAATTTCCATGCAACGTTAGGTCTACGTTAGGTCCAGAAAATCTATAGCCCTACGGCGCGGTGGCGCGGTGGCGCGGTGGCGCGGTGGCGCGGCAGCGCGGCGTCTCGACGAAGGAGATTCGCGTGCACTCGATATTCTTCTCCGGCGTTATCCCTTCACGAAATTCCTTTAACCCTCCATAATCGCGGCATGATATTTTCATAATCCCTCTCAAACTTTTACGGGCTGGCCGGTCTATTTTGACGTCGAGTGTACTCTCAAAGTGGCCCATTTGGAAGCTTGTATCTACCCTTAACGTCGAACGTAGCCAGAGAGAATCCGGATGAGAATGGTGGGACGAAGATGGAAGATCATTTCAGCAAGCTGGCGTTACTCTTCGCAAATTATCTCGCCAATGAGAGCCCGGAGCACTTGGTCTGAAAATCACCTACGCTCATCCAACGGTGGCTCTTGTCTCTCTTCTTCTATCCCTCTCTTTCCTCCTTCGCGAAAATTTCTCTTCCTTTTTCGCTTCCGGCCACCTCTATCCGCCGTTTCTTGTCGCTTTCCCGTTCGAAAGGGTTGCGCAGGCTGCAGTTAGGTCGGATCGTTTGTGGAAAATGTGAGAAAAGAAGTGCCGTGAGAAATCGGGCAAACTCGAGGAGACGAGGCTCGGAAAGGAGAGACAAAGGGAGAAAATCGAGGGGAACGAGAGCGAAAGAACAAGCTGCCCTGCCGAAGGGAGAACCATTGTTTCCCCGAGTGGGCCGCAAAAGAGCGTCGTCGAGTTAGAGGGATGTTTGTCTTTAATTAAAATCAGTCACAACCCGTTTCACGTGCTCTGACAATCCTCCCTTTTCTCCAGCGGCCGTCGTTTCAACCCTCTATCTCACTCAGCCACTTACCGGTTTGTCAAGCAGAATTCTTAATATTCAATTATTCCATGCTGCTTTTAATTAGTTGCGCATCCGCCTTTCCGTGTTTAGCTGTTTTCGATTGCGATTCGCTGAAAACCGAACAGATCCTGTGGGACGAGAATTTTCCTAAATAACGGCACGAATCTCTTACATTTTAACATCCACTCTTTTGATAGAACAACCAAATAAAACATACACGAGTGTATTTCAAAAAAACTTTTCGAAACTTGTTTAGCGTCGATAGAGGCGGAAATTAGCACAATTTCTCGTATCGTATCGTAATCAGAGTTTTAGAAATTGGAAAATCCGTTATAACGAAAGAGCCGTAGACGCGGCCGTGGCCCTTCCAAAATCGATAACCAACTAAATAGCAAATAACGTATGTCAATAGCATGGCAATAGCAGCATGTCATAAAACACGTAGTTGTTAAACGTTCGGAAAAGAGCATTCCCGTGTAGAAAACCACTCCACGTGGAGTTGGTGACTCGGGTCGAGGAAATCCGCTTTGTTGCCTATTCTTCACGCCCGCCTTGCATTTGCGAAACATTTCCTGATAAGGGTAGAAGGGGAAGCTAACGAAGGGTAGCATCTTCAGAAACCCGAGAAGAAAAAGATCACGTTTTACTCAACCTCGGAAGAGAAAGGTGGAGCTCGAAGAAACTCGGAGAGAAGATAGATCGGTCGCATTGACGCGTCTCATATCACGCCTCGTAGATCCTGTCTCGTACAATTTTCGTATGAAATAAGTCTACGTCTGAATTGAAATTTCACGACTCAAACTCTTAAATCCCGCGCGACGAAGGTTGCATTAATTCTGACTCTTTCCTCTAACAATCCTCCGTTACTATCAAGTTGTGAAATGAAAAAGCGGTTATCCATCTCAACAGATATTGCGCAATGTGAGCAGTATCGCAAGGATCGGCTTATCGCATGCCGATAGGCTTACCTCGGTTCAAATCGTAATAAATACGTATTCGTCGAATCTATTTTCACAATTCATAAATCTCATAAACGCTCTCTTTCTCTTTATCTCGCACGACCACGATCGTTATATTTATAACAAAGGCTGAACGACTCTTTTTTTCGTACCCATGTTTGATCTATTTTCGGTCGAAGCTCAGTGTGCCTTGACGTATTTACAGGTAAGACTATTTAACGGTAACCGATTGTCAGGGACAACAACGAACCAGTATGTTTTATCATACACCTGCGCGCGCGACGAGAAAGGTCCTCCCGTATGGAAAATGCGACTCGAGCACAGCGTCGTGCATTAAAGCTGGCTGCAGGCGATGAACGTGACTAATTGAGAAACTTGAGGGAAGCGTTCCACAATACGGAACCTCCTTTGTAATAGGATTGCTTTCTGTCGTACGTTACTGTTATTTAGCGGCACTAATGTAAGGGAAAATTTCATGGCCCTTCGTGGCTATGAGAATATCGTTGTACCCGTTGAATAGAACCGAATGAAAGACGGCAGCATGCTCGCGAGGCGTTTCCACGTGTGACAAAGATCTCTTACAAGCGACAACTCGACGATGTTTCGATATTTTATATTCGGGGAACCGCGTGTATCGTTTCAGATTTCGAGATATCCATGTTTTTAATTCAATCTTAATTCGTCGAGCATCGATCCATTACACTCGAATATCTTTCGCTATAGGAAAGTAACAACGACTCGAAGCTATTTCGATGAAACAGAAAGTAAACTAGAAGTAAATAGGCTATGCAGAGATCATACCTAAATTAACGTAACCTAATTAAATTAAATAGTAGAAAGACGAGGAAGATATTAACATGTAATACCTTTGATTAATTATCGATTATTTTAGTAGCCATATTTCTTTTAGTTATGAAGTACGAATAATATACTTTTATTAATTTTCGGGATCAAACTCCAATTTTTGTACTGGTTCTGTACTTCGAAATCTAACTACCGTACTATACGTGAATACCTGTAAATCTCTGCTTAAATTTTATAATTAGCGCTTATCGCAAAAAGATATCCTATTTTTGACGATATACGACTTCAAATACAGCGCAGGACGACCGAGTATATGGCAGATTTCGTTCAATATGTAGATGCATATATTCTCGTCGGATATATATTCTCTTCGTTATACAGAATATTATCACTGTGCTTACAGATTACCTTTAATTAAAAGGGATCGCGTATTTCTAGCATTATTGGATTTTTAATGAAGTATCTAGTACATATAGGATGAATCAGTTTTCTCATAATGAGATGTTTCGTATTATTCTAGAAATAATGGTTTCAACAGATATGTTTTCTCCGTTAATAAATAATTCGAATACGAAACAACTTACGAATACGAAGAAATAAATGACCAGAAAGCAAGGGTAGAAGGGTATCGGTAACAATTTCTTTACCCTGTGGAAACTACGCACATAAAATGTAGCAAGATAAGATTATAATAATAAGTTCGTTCTCACTTACCACGATCCAGCACGCGTATTCTACTTTTAAAGGCTATCGACGAAGAAAATCACGTTGCACGTTCATAGGTGAAAGTTCGCCGCAGTGCGTTCTTTATGTTTTAAAAATCAGCGAGTCGATCAAACGCTCGAGTGCTTTATCGCGTTAATATTGGAGAACAAATGGAACAGTTATCCCTTGTAAAATAATTTGACCAATTTGTAATTTCAAGCGGAAATTTTGTAGAAAATTCTCTAATTTAATTCTGTGTAAAAGCACGTCGAGAGACTGTCGGAGCGGTATAAAATCGAGACACAGCAAATGCATAAAAAAGCCTTCGATCAAATGCTCAACCAGCAATTCTGATCGTTACCACTTCTTCTTCATTCTCGTGGAGCGTACGTAGCTGGCTTTCAAGAGTCAGCTACACAACGTACCCAAGCATCAACGAAAACATTCATTAAACCGGTCTCTGCTGTCCTGTTCAAATAACTATGTCGAACCGTCGCGTCGACGAGAAACGAAGAAAACAGTGAAATTCGTTTAAACGTCTCTTTAGAAACAACGTTCGACGACCGATTCGATTGCTCTTCCAACGAACACCGGCCAGACACGAGTGGTTTCGGTAAGTGCAAGTCGTGAAACACAATCAACACGACGACACCGATGCTAGATCGATCCAAGCACGACCGGATGAACAGAAACTCCGATGGCTGGTTAGAAGGAGCGCGTTAACGAGCCTCGTTATTCGAAGGAGGGGAAAAACACGATTGTGGTCCTCGGCCGGTTTAAAAGTGACACACGAAGCGTAATTAGCGACAATTATCGTCGCCCGTGGTTCGTTCGGATTTTCCTGCAACGCGATGATACGTCGATTCCACCGAGCTGATCCATTCGCGTATTAAAAACTCCCACTCGCGCGTATTCACGGTCTATTAAAGCTCTCGCGAGGAACGAAACTAGAAACGAGATCGTATCAACCTTTTTCTCGCAATTCTTTTGTTCGACAGTTTTACGCTTTCCTCGACAGTAGCATCGAATGCAAAACGACGAGGAATTTTTAAGCCGAATTTAGATCAAATGTGCCTCACTACGTCGCTTCGAGCGTTAAAAAATCGCATGCGGTTGTACAAGACGGTGTAAAAGTTTGGTTGGTGTTTGCAATTTTTCCATATTACGCAAAGAAAGGAAGAAAGAAAGAAAGATCGCGTAATATTCAACTGACTGGACCGAATGTCAGCAAACGCGCGGTTCTCTTTCATGTTGCAATGTTTTACAGCTTACACTTTAAACTAAATTTTATAAGTTTCGATAACGATCGCGTAATTAACGTGTAAGAAGTAACAACATATAAAGTAAATCACAAACATTTATAATTCACGACAGAATTATTTACAGGTTAACTTTTTTATTTTATATTTCGTTATTTTACAAAATATTTCGTTACTTGAAAGACGTAGCAGGGTTAAACGACGATACTTGGTGAACGCGTCCATTGCAGATATATCCCACCCAAAACTCAATAACCTCCACGATGTTCCGATATTTCTATCATTCTTTGTTCAGGTAGAACGATATTAGAAACGAAACAAGATATCATCCTTGGCTAGCGCGAAATAACGTACGAAATGATGCGCGTTGCTAAACCAAACAAATAAAGTGCGAGGGTGAAGTACGAGGGAAGAAGCGAGAACAATTATCAATTTAGCTGGAGGAAATAGCCGTCAATAGGCAACAGACAGAGAACGGATTTAGCGAAACCATCTTTGCTTCTTCTTTTACCTTTCTACTCTTACCGATTCACGTGGAAAAAGAAAGTAAAAGGAAAACGGGAAAATGGTACAAAGAAAGTTGATGGATAAAAAAACAACGAGGCAGCGGTAAGCGTCCGCACAAAAGCTTCCTTCTTCAGACTGTTCGCTTCGTTCTCGAAACTCGTCGATGATTACCACGGTTTCTTAATTAACCGTCGCTGATCGAGGAACCCATCATACCGTTCGTGGCACCGGCGATAATTAGGGAAGCTCGGCAGCCAGTCGGAATTTTTAATTGACGAATACTGCCGGAACAATTTCTTTTCGCCTGAATCGAAGGGACGCGGAGGAAACAACGAAATCAGAACTTTCTTCTACCGAGAAAGTTAAATTGTCGACAGAAACGGAATTGAGCGGCATTTTCGTTGCCGCTAATTCTGTCAATCGAAATATTATTTCTCTTTCTGATATATAGGATGGTTTAAAAAAGTGGTTAGATAAAAAAGAGATTATCTACTTGCGAAATGAAGAAAGAACATTTATCCGGGTATAAAAATTTATACTTTAAAATTTTTCGAGGCATTCCGTAAGTAGTACGGTTTTCTCGCTATTTAAGCTAACTTCAAACGCAAAGTAACATTATTTTTAATAGAAACACGCTTACATAATTTACAACTTACTTACATAATTGTAGGAACAATGGAAATAAGTTACCATACACGTTATGTAACGATATAATTAGATATACGTTGGATATTACCGCAGAATTTACATTTTGGAACATCTTATGACAAATTTGCCATAGGCGGTCATGCACTTTAAACCAACGTTTCATCATAAATCGATCGTACAGTTTTACGTGATTTAAAATTCGATAAAATATTTATTTTATAATGCGTACTTAGGAAATCACGTCGAACTAGGGAACCTAATTTTGAAACGGTAGAAAAGATACATATCGTTTTGTACGTTCCATTTAGAACACAATCGGAAGAATAAATTTACGTAAAGGAAGTCATATGATTTTAATCGTGCTTTGTAAGTGCGCGGATACGCCTTATGTCATAACGTAGCAGAACTCGATCAAAAGTACAAAACTTTATATAGTCTGACCTAGTTGCTAAAATTATCCTCTATAGAGGTATGTAGGTAGATACTCGCAAGTTTTCCAGCTACGTTTTTTATGCTTTCCGCATATTCGCTATTCACGAATTATTCGGTCAATTCACCTTCGCTCTCGATGCCTCTGATATTTTATCGCAAATTCAATCGTTACTCTCCCCTTAACAAATTTACGATCATTCGTTTCGAATATGTTGTTCAGCTTGATTCAGCCTCGGAACGTGGCTTGCACGGTATCCCCTCGTAGACAACTCTAACAATAGCTACAAATCTCAGACATAACCAAGTGGAGAATAAACTTTCGTCAATTTCTCCATGGCAGCAAATCGAACGTTTCCCTTCCTTTGTGCTTTCTGCATTAATGACGATAGATGCTTTCTCATAAGTCTCGGCAAGTTGCCGGCTGTTCTAAGCGGAATTCTGCTTTAGACACTCGTCACTGGATTTATTTCCTTGACGACGCGTTGCAGGTTACGTACGAGGCTTGTCGAATTGGATTTGCGTCGAAAGGATCCTCGCGCAGACGTCAAGAACTTCTCGCTTTCCTTCCCCTCTTCCTATCCTGCCGTTATCCTGCCAACTGCAGCCGGCGATGCAATGCACCTACCACTTCTACGATTCTCTCGACGATTCCCTTCTATTCCGTATCTCTGACTCTTGACGCCGGATTTACGCACGGCAACACCCTGCTAGCTTATCGATACATCTGCCCAATCCACGCGCCAATACCTTCGCCGCATACGATTTCCGACTTTCGTGAGTATCGCCCACTACCTATGTACGTAACGAAGATTCGTAAGCCTGATGTTAACCTCTAATAAATAAAATTTCTAATATCTCGTAGTAGCCACCTACGGATTATCGATTATCGTAACCAGTACAGAAAATCGATATCGTGGACGATCTGCGTATCAGCAATAAACGGTAAATACGAGTCGCCGCCTATTGAATATTCATTCGAAGCGCTCAATTATTTATTTTCCCAGACGTGTCGAGCTTTTCCACGATGCATTTTCGATCAGCAAAAATGCGCTGCAGAGGCCTGTTTCAAACTGGCGATTTATAGAAAGTCATCGAGTTGCCAGAAATTATAATTAACACCCGCGCCGTTCGTTTTAAATTGCATTCGACATGGTATGGTGTATCAACGCGTATATTCATCGCATCGTTGCTTCGCACAACTAATGACAGTATTTATTAGGTACCTACCAGAGAAACTGTAATAAATTTTCAATCTCTTTTAATGCAATTATACCGCAAAATTCTACCAAAAATGTTATTAACAAGAGACCAAAATATCAAAATTTATAACGTTGCGTTATAAATAATATTATAAATAATAATAATAATAAGGAAATTTGTATTAATAACTCGTTTACGTGTGATATGTATGAGAAATTTGATTTTTAATACAACGTGTCACTTGTTATTTTGTTTCCGATATAACTCAAAAAACAGTCACGTATACAATGACCAAGTGCTCGTTCGCTACCGCATTTCCTTCGTACTCTAGCTTAACAAAAACTACGTTAATGTTAGTGAAATAATATTTTTGTACCCTTGGTCGACACCGCCGCACCTACTGCCTGTATAAAACTGCATTAGAAATACCACATGCGGATTTCGATGTTAGAAACTAGTCAGCTACAATGATTCGAAATTCAATGATATTGCGCCGATACAGTAATATGTATAATTAGAGAATCAATATGCGTCAGATATAAAGAGAATAATAGACAGTTATCGATAGAGAACGGTTAACTCTTTAGCGGTATACGCTGAGATATACTCGAACGAGCCATCAAATGACGCAATCGTTATGTACGTATTATTTGTATCTGATATGAAAAATGTAGAGCAAACGGGTGGGTAAAGAGGTAATTATTTTCAAAATTCTACATTCTAATCTAATTCTTGATCGTTTTATTACAGAGTCAAAAGGTCAAACGACTGGTATCGTTTCAAAGACGACGATATACTTTGTTTATAAAAAGCAGAATTATTTTTTAACAGATGACGGCATCGTTGAACGATGCAATTTAAGGGACTATGAAAAGTTCATTTGTTCTACGAGAATCACCCGCGCTACGAGTGAAATAAGAAGTAAAACGGGCGCGTTATCCACCTAATGAATTTTTTAGTGGACCAGCTACATCGGTAGTAGCTCAGCTGAAAACGATAAAGTACATGGTATTAGAGGGAAGATTCTGGCGAAACGACAGAAAAAGACAACGGCAGTGAAGAAAAAAGCCAGAACGAACGAGCTAGTGCAGAGGGGTGGAAACATAAAAAGTGTCGGAGGATCACGAGCAATTTCCATTGGACGCAGCGGAACGGGTATTACGCCTGCAGGCCGATTTTATGCGATGATAGAGTTCGACAGGTACGACCGTTTTGCAATATGTGCAGGCGCACGCCGCATGGCCATCCGACGATTTTCTACGCATTCTGATTTCCATTCGTCGCAGGGAACGCACGGTTCTTTTTCGAAACGCGACATTTCCCTGTCATCGTCATTATCCTCCAGGCCCACCGTCGTTGTTTGTACGAGCATTATAGCTCGACCACTTTGCGAGCGCGGCAAGTCTAATATTTTACCAACGAGAGTACTTCGTCGCTCCATTTGTATAGGCGCGCTAGTTTGCATCGTGCACGTTGAAATACTTCACGTACGCGACCGAGCAAACGTAACGTTGCGTGAAAAAATGTTCCGGCTAAAAATTGCGCGCGTCGAAACGTCGTGAATGCGAACGAACGCTATTTGCTCGGCACAACGCATCCTTTTTTTAACCGGTATTTTTTACTTACGACTCCTCCGTTTACGACTGGCACGAGAAGCATTTACAGTTTCCTCCCGTTATTATTACAGAGATCGATGAATAACGGAAAATATTTTATGCTGTGCGCGGATATTACTCTCTTCTCTCGACTGAATAGTTTGGAGAATTTTTAATACCGGGAAAGCTTCGTTTTTATACATTTTTTATTTCGTTTTTATCCTAGAAAAGGGTTCTTGGAGTAAGCTTGGGGTAGTTTGCGACACAATGATTTCAAACTTTCTTTCATTTTGGTAACTTTAATAAAATTAACAACCTGTACGAATATTCTGAATCGTTTCGTGACAATGTAATGGTGCAATGACAGAGAACAGTACAGTATAAAAGTAAACGAGTAAGTTAATACGTAAGTATACACATAAATCCTTACATAAATATCATAGGATACTTAGGGAAAATAGGTTATAAAATTATACCTTACATATCATCATGGATATCTCTATTGTAAGTATTCTATATCGCGGATTCGTTACCAAGTTTCTTTTGATTTTAATCGAATAAAACAACGTAAACGTTTTTCTGCTATATGAAAATTATTATATCCGAAATAGGTAAATCTATGCCGTACATGTATACGTGTACGTATCGTATACAAATAGAAGAAGTTCTATCTATGTCATGGAAATAGATTTCAATCCTAACTGCAAATCCTATTCAAGACGTTTCAGACACGCGTGTACTTCGTACACTCGTACAAAGCCACGTTGCACAAATGTGCTATATTGTAGCCAATCTGTATTAGATACACAAAGGATATCCAATCATAATTGCAATATGTACATACATATACTTAACGATACACGTATCGATATTAGTACACGTCGTATCGATGCAATATCGGTGGTTCCCTATCGCCTTGTTAATACTATCTCACGCAGCGCTATTATCGTTATTTTGCACATAAAATTGGCCGACAATATATACTGCCGACAATAAGTATAAAGATATAAGCACATCTTCTGATATTTAGTATAAATTCGATGCTTTCCACTGCTTTCATTTTCTAGTTGTTTTATTATATGGCCGTCATTTCATTTGCATCATATTTGTCCAATAATGTAAGGTACATATTACCAAATAAAGTAAAATTTGTTAGGTCTCCGATAAGTATAGCGAATAGGTGGTCTAATACTTATGATCCGCATAATACATCTTACGATACCGTAGAAATAAACAGTTCATGCGATGTCGAAGTAAATTTCTCAAAGTAAATTATCAACTGTAATTAAATGACCGAATGCTTACAAACGCGAGAAACGCGTCAAACAGGTTAAATTGAATCTAAACACCGACGAACTTAATTGCCAAAGCTGCGGCGATTAGTTAGTTCGATAATTAATCGGATTAATCAGTTAATCAGTTAATTAGAGATAGGTGGGAAAAAGTTGTAGGATTAAACGGAAAATATGCAGATACATGGGAGACAAACGACGATATCAAAAGCATCTTCCTAGATTTGAAATTTTCACTATGATCGGTTGACAAGTTTACAAGTACAAGTACAAGTTTGATAAGCTTGTATCGACGTATCGTTCTAAGATACTAGAGCACTCCGTGATAGCAATTTTCATAATCCTTTTTACTACACGCTTAAATTTATCTAAATCTGCCTGCCTTTCCCTTTTATTTTCTCACTACTATATCGCTAATACGCACATACCTACATATTTATGTGCAAACGTGCTAAACCACTGTGGACGTTATTCGTGCACCATGCATTTGGCACGTACCATATGTCACATGAAAACCGACGGCACCTCGGTTCGATCGATGGTCCTAAAAATGCCGAGTAAGCTTCGTGTTATTCGATTGCGAATAATATGTATTATAGCAGGATATTAATGTTGAACGTTTGAAATCAAACTTCGTCTTTCAGGAAAGATATAATCGGGTATGCGTAGGAAAAGTGTAGCGAAAGCTATGTACAATTATAATTATAATTGATAGAATTTGCGAAATTAACGGTATCAGATGAAACAATTAAGGAAAGTATTTCAGACTATTAGGAGAAAACTGTGCGCTGTTAGCTAGACATTTTAGCAGCGACGAGGTCAGGCTTGCGGATTAAAGGAAAATCCCTAATACCATTTTCCTCGCCATTAGGGGGTTTATTGATCCTCCGGTTCCTAATGTATTCGAACGGGAACGATGCAACTACTCGAGAGTAATGCGAACAGTTAGCTGGATTGGAATGCCTCTGCGAATCAGATAAATCGTATTTTTCCACACAAACGCGTCGGCTAGACGCGTCCACCGTGAATTCCCCGATATATCTACATGCTTCGAGGGAGAATAAAATTTCGAACGATTAAAATAACTTGGATAATTTTCGTGTTTGCTCGTGTCGGCATCGATATAGTTTATATTCGCCGAGATTTATATTATTCTCGTGTTCGCGCATCTCCGCGCGATATTCCCGAAACGGCGCGGAACTGGATGGCACCGCGCGGTGCGGTGCGGCGTGGCGGTGGGCAGGATTGGTAGCGAGGTGAAACGACTGCACTTCACAAACATAACCCGTCCGTACTCCGGGCAACGAAATTGTCCCGGCAAACAGAGAAATGGCTGATGAACATATATTAATTTGCCGTGCAAATAGGCGATCGCGAGGCTTAACTCGTTTCATCGACGGATCGATGATCCGAGGGGAGAATAAATTTTGACGCGTCTTCCGTTCTCGCGAGTGTTTGCGTAAATCACGCGCGCTCGTCGATGCGAGACACGTGTAAATATGTACGGAATCACGGATATGGAAGCTCGTGTATCGCCAACGCGTTCGTGTTTGTCCGTATATAAATTTCCCATGTAAACCAGCCCGATGGCGGCCGATGGTCGACGTTCGTCGATTGGATTGCAAATCACCTGCATACTTGCCGGTCGACGTATTAATCGCGACGCATCCTCTTACACGCGCAACCACTGCATTCAGCGTCAAGTGGACAGCGCGGAGGAAGCTTCGTCACGTTCGTTGCCCATCGATCACCGTATATTTCGTGAAATCCAGCCTCCTTGCCAGCCATTATATACCTGCACATCCGCCTGTCCTTCCATTCATATCGGCACAATTTCAACTTTCTTTTTTCATTGTTCGGTTTTGTACGCCGTTTTCTTCGGTCTTGCGGACCAATGGAGAAAACGAACCAAATTTCGACCAAGCTATGCGCGTTCTATCGCGTTATTTACGGCGCGAGTACATCACGCGATGAAATTCGTTGAAGAACGACGAGATAAAGAACGACGTTGCGCTGTCAAATTAATTCTTCCCATTCCGCGTCCCACGGTGTAAGACAATAGTGAAATAACGCTCGCCGGTAGAATCGGTACATCGTTGCAAAATATTTTCTTCTTTCTACGAATTATTTATGTTTCTCGGCTTCTCTACCGCCTGCAAAATCATAACAATGCTTGTCAATGTGGAGTTCGCGTATAAATCTCAAAAGGGACGAATCAAAATTGGAGATTCGAGTTAACGATTTGAAGTTCTACAATCGATGCTAGCAATGTCAAAGAAACTACTTTTTGATACTACGAGTGTAAATTATTTGTATAACATTTTCAGTAGAAAAATAAAAAAAATTGTTAAGACGAAACAAAAATCTCGTTCTTAAGACACTTCCCGACGATAGCGAAGGATACCGATCTGCCAATAACTAATATACATACTACGATAGATTTACACGCTGATCTTCTAACAATCACAAGCGTTAATTTTGAGAAATAAAAATATCAAACGTTTCAAAATTTTCAATCAATAACAAATTCACATTGTCTCTATATGCACTTTCCCGAGACATTTTGTTCTTTTTTTTTTTCTTTTTTCTTTTTATTAAATCGAGTAGGATTATAATCGAGATGCATAGGCGCTTTGATCTAATTACGCAGCCATAGACTCGTAACAATGAAATACCATTATAGTTTGCAAAGTCTTAAAGTACGAACAAGTATTTATCATCGACCGATCCAAAATCATCGAGTACCTATGCTTCGAAAACTCGATATAGGAATTACAGAAATATACGAAAGAAGCTACAAATGATAACTTTATACGAAAATGGTATTTGGTACAACGAATGAACGTAGTAAACGTTATTTCTTATCGTTTAAGCGATTCGTCTAAAGAATTTATAAAAATTAGATCCCCATTAAATATCCCCCAAAGTAGACGCCCAAGTTTGTGATTCTACGATTCTTTTAATCAAAATATTGACAATGTTCTAAATATAAACAAAGTAAAACTGTATATATACATGTAGATAGATGATAGGTAATTCTCGCAAAAAGAACTTTCAAGATTGACGGAGAATTTAAAAAGGTTACAAAAAATTAATATTTTTGATAGATGGTGAATTTATCACGTTTTGGAATGTATGGTCTCAACTGTAAAAACTCACGATATTCGTATTCCTTTGAGAAATTAGTACGCAAATCTCGCACGTTGTCATCTTTTGAACAGGCGATGTAAGAAAATATCAATGTTTATGGCCATACAAATCTAATATTTTATCGCATAGGGTACGATATTTTTCTAAATCTATATTCTTCTAAAATGTGCTTTATAATAGAATACCAACGGATGGACGAAGATGGTAGCGTATGATGATAGAATAGTTGGACTGAAAATTGACTGTCTGGAAATGTGTTACGTAACGAAACGCACAAACTGATTCTATACAACATGATCGGATACAACATTTAATAGATGGAGATTAACTATTGCGTTTTACTGGTTAAGTAATTTCCAAACTAAACGAACGTACTAAAGGAATCGGATAATTAGTGTAACCTTGCCTCCATCTATCTGCATCGGGGAAACTCGAACGCTTCGATGACTACTTAACGGTATCTTGGTCGTCGATACTTACTTGCAGCATCTGGTGACCGCTGTGAGCAGCTGTTCAATATTTGCAGTCTACGTATCCCGATACATAGATATTTCTTTATATAGAGTAGTGGGTTCGCGATGTAACGATAGTATTAGATGCCATGTAGTACTTTCAAACGTGCAAATACGAATACAATATCAACGTAAATTGGGTAACGTAGGTTAAATAAAAATATCAAACGAGTAAAGCAGAAATAAATGACTTGTAAGATATTTTACGTTCCAAGTCAGGTACCTTTCAATTGATACTTATGTTCTTAAATAATTAATTATAATTAACGTACAATTTAAGCTATTTACGTTTTGAAATTGTATCAAGCTGAATCTAATTTTCGACAAATTCCATCGAACACCGTCGATAAGCTGTATTATCGATCAATTATTTCACCGCAAGAATAAACGAACACTCTCGGTACCCGTAATTTTTTCTCCTATATTCGTGCATCGTTCACAATGAATTACCGGAAATCGGTTATTTCGTGTCATTCATTCTGAATACTTTGAATCTTTATTATTCCTTTAACGGCTTAAATATCAACGCTGTTTCTTTACTCCGTTAAAAAAACATAAGCTATAATTACAATAAACTATTCGATATAAAATTTTATACGTAATTCGACGTAAATTGAACGGACCCTTAACGTAATAAGCAATAATAATATGGGAACCTACTATTAACACAGACTCTATGAAATTTTATCTTCTCCGACAAAGATTCCATTTTTATGCTGAAACTGTTGGAGAATACTCGTACTTAATTGTACATATTATGTTTAATGGGATGGCACTTTACGACAGACAATTAATTAGAAATCTGGTATTATTACATGAATTATTCCAAATGCATGTAAACGTGACAATATCGTAGATTAAATCCGATATAATTGTGATTGAATAACGGTAATAAATAACTACATTAATATGATTGAACTTAATAGGATTAAATTATTTATCCCAAGTAGTTGTCCGATAACCGAAACGAATTATCGGAAGTGAGGAAATTACACGTTCTTTGCTTTATTTTCAGTCAATTACCAACTATCGTAAACGCGTAATATAATATCCATATAAATAGGTAGTTAAATATTTTCGTTTATTATACTACGTACAGTGTACGATAATACGAAAACAAAGTGCCAATGTACGATATACTTAGTAACGATAATTCTTAGTCGACCGCAGTGCTCGGGGTAAACCGTAAATCTTTACCTCCAGATTCCTCGTAGCTTATTTAAGACGACAACGTATCCCGTGTGTACGCGTATCAATCGCGCGGCTCCACCGAGCCAGCGGCTGTATCAATACATAATGTATTTGCACTTGCGTCTACGTATGTCCTGTATTTATGCACATATCGACGGAATATGTGAATCTACAGGTACAAACGCGTATTCGTACGCATTCAACCGTGCGTGTGCACAAACACGAGACACGGCAGATCGCTCAGCCATAAACCATGGCGGTTTACGTTATCGTCTGGCCGGATCTACCCGTCGGCAAACTGCTGCAATTTGGCTAACGTTCCTTGCAGCCCTGTGTACTTGTGGAAATTGATAGGGCCGAAACGTCGCGCTTCTATTCTCCTCCCCGCACCCGCTCATCCACCGACGAGGAACTCTTTTTACCAATATTTTTTTAACACACCGAATAATTAATCATCCCTTCGACACATTCACGTCGTCGATTGAGAATCGAATTCCTAAGTCTATCGTTCGTCCAGTATCGTTCAAGAACGATAGGTACGGACAACCTGACGTTCAGTCCTTCTCTCAAACTCCATCGATCGACATTTATCTCGATCACGGCGAACGAAATGGACATTGGGAAGACACCGCGAAGGCGACGCAAAAAGGTAATTGCTCCTGGAATCGAGTATATCGTCTATCGTTGGTCGCTTCTACGTAAAAACCATGCGACCAAACATGGCACAGATATATGCGATATAGAAACATTAGTAGTTTATTCTTAGTCGATTCTCAATTGTCGTAGTAAATACGGAACAAATGTCAGTCAAACGTCCATATATATTCTCTTTATCCTGAATTTAGGTAAAGTTAGGCAAAGGTCGTGAAAATCGTAAAAATGATTTTAGCGAGTGAAAATCAAGTTACTGGATTTCAAAGAATTGTTCGGCACATAAACTCGGGACAAAAATTTTGGGAACGACGAACAGCTCGAGATTTTGTTGCATTGAACGTTGCGAATATCAAACCTCAAGAACCTTATACGGAACTATCAATCGGAATACTTTGAGCATTTTTCCACATACTTGTACTCAAAATACTGGATGAAATAGTTTAACGCTTGAGTCTGAGAAATTCAAAATCGGCCACACGAGCAAACGATTTGACAAACTTTTGCCATAACGAACTTTTTTATCATTTATCCCTTTAAATACGTTTAACATAAACAAATGAAATATCGGAAAATAAAACGTTGTATTAATTTCCATCGTGTTTTACGATTGAATTTTTAATCCCTTGGCATCGAGCCGCATATTTCATATGGACTTTGCGTTTTCCGCATGGCCAGCGTTAATAAAAGATGTGGATTTATTCGTTCTTCCATTCTTTTTTTTATACTAATTTTCTGTACATTTTTATACAAGTTTTCATCGAGCTTTGCTTCAATCACAAATACGCAGAAGAAAAGGCTTCCACTCAATTTTTCGTTCAATGTTAGTCACAGTTTCCGCATGGCACGAAGATTTTGTAAGTTGTTTAAATCTTCCGATACCAAAAATGACATCAATGGCAAGTGTAAGTTACGCGTAGATGATTTACAACCGTATGAACAACCGAAAAGGTAAAAGTTGGATCTTTGAGGAAAACGTTCTTTGTGTTTTACGTTTACTTTAATTAAACGGATTTCTTGACCACTACTGTATAAATCAGTCACTTGTATAGAAAGCGACATCCATCATAGGTGGCTTTCCATTTAATGTTCCGTCTACTGTTCAAAGGGGTTAAACTTGCCGAGTTTGGAATAGCAGCGAAACTACGTGTACATTATACAGAAAGTTGGTCAATTCATTATAAAATTGACACGGTATGCCTCACATAGTTAATAATATTCGATAGTAAGAAAGGCCAAAATATTGAACGATTCCAGACCGTTCAGTTTTGTTTCAAATCAGACGATACACCAAAAAAAAAAAAAAAAACAACTTACGTTTTACCATTAAAATAGAGTCACGCGTTCTCGAATAAAAACATTAAAATAATCGAACAAACTCGTCGTTTACAAGATATTGCAAAACTTTATTATATTAATTGTCAGACGGTATCGTGTTTATTTCTCTTACTCTCAATTTAAAATAATATTGTATCGTTGGAAATACTAACTTCGTTTCTTGAAACACGTTGCTACATTCCGAACGTGTGACATGAATAGAAAATCATACGAAAGGAACAAGACGAAATAGCACGTACATAAACTTATTTTTCAGAACAATATGTACTTTTTTCTGCTTCCCTGGCTTCTTCTTCTTCTTCATCTTCTTTTTCTTCTCCCTTTACTTTCAACAATCAATAATTAAATACGCACGATAAATTTATTATTATCGGTACAAAAATCTGTGTCAATCGGTCGTTAGTAACCCTAGAATACTAATTTATACGTTACATTTGAGATAATGAAACAAGAAAATTGATTTCCTTAATTTCCATAAAAAAAATCACATTTAAAATTGGAAAATGACTTTGGAAAAGCGTCTGCGCGAACAATGTTCGCGTATAGGAGTTTGCGGAACACTTTCAGAGAGTAAGAACTGTCGCACGATTTTCCAACAAACGCGTTCTTCTGGAATAAGTGATTTTCCCCTTGTCGTTTCCACTGACAGAGGTCGTAGCGAAATATCAACGGGAGTTGTTTTACGAGCTTGCCCCGACAGTCAACGAGAATGAACACGCTGCCGACTGTTTGTCGGTCGGTTTGTTTCGCGGTCCAGACGAAGCAAACACACTGAAACCGACTGCGCTGCACGCACCGCCGTGTCTGGGAGCAAATTAAAAATCAATTCCAGGACCCGGTAATTTGAAAGTGTTCGACCGGCTGTTTCTCCGGACGCGCAGCGAGCTTTAGTCAGCGAATAATTTGCCAAAAGGTTGAATGCCGCGCGCAAGTCGACCGTCACAGAGGTTCTACCGTCTGGGAAAATATTTCTGCCCGGCATAAACGGGTATATACCTTCGCGGCGGCTTAATCCACGTCGGTGATTTAATTAAAAATTGTTTGACCACGAATTTTAAACGCGACCATAAAATTTCGCTATTGCGTCCTCTCTACGCGCAATATTTTTTATTCGCCGCTAGCTTATCTTCACGGTGGACGTTCAACCGCGTGCGCCATCCGGATATACCATACACGTAGGAATCCCTTTTGTCCAATTTCGATTAATCGCTGAAAAATATTTGTTCGATCGGTAACCGATGAAATGCGTCGAAAGTGTTCGACACTTTAATGTGTAATATATATTTACGAAATTACGAACATAAAAGATATTTCAAGAGCATGTGTATATTGTCGAACATTTAATCAATACACGATATGACTTTCTTGCAATAATATTTGTTAAATGCATAAATAAACGTATGTATGGTCATGCGTGCGAACGTACATACGTTTAATACGTTAAAAATTTAGAAAGGAAATTCTTTCGATAGAAGCGTTATTACTCGTTTTTATGATTAATTAAAAAGTAATCGTGTGATCGTGTTAATGGATACTTGAGAAATTCCAATTACTCGCCGATCTTACTCACGCATATTCGTGTCGAAGATAATTCAAATAAACATTTATAATAATGTTGTATCAATTTGTGTTATATACGTTATATCAGGTTGATGAAAAATATTTCTCTTTGCAAATATTACAAATGTTGAAATAGTGTAATTTCTTTTAGAAATACTATCTGAAAGAAAATTTCTGCCAAAAGTATCTAATTGACAAAGAACAGGCAAATAGTTTTTCGTTAAAATACGTATTTTTAACCGATTATGGAAAAGATTTTATGACACAATCTATGTACATAAAGACATATTATGTATGTATGTAAAAGCATATTATGTATGTATGTAAATGCAATTTCAGTTTGTAAAGGCATATTATTATTATTCATCGAAAATGAAATGTAGTTATCGGTCAACGATACGATATCCGATCGATCGATATTATAAAAAACACGTAAAAGTTTAATGTTAAGAAGCACGTTATAGAATATGTGCGAAGTAATTCACTACTAACGTATTTATAGCGGCTAGTTATTAGTTATAATAAGTTATAAATTATCGCAGAAGTTATTGCATAAATAGAAGAAAGCAGCATAAAACTCTAAACGGATTTGAAAATGCTATTCAGACATTTCTATAGCAATTATTCTAAAGTATTTCATTTACTAGGTTATTGCTTTATTATATTATTTGGGAAGCCACACGTTTAAAGGTTGTCTATTTGTTTCAAGTAGCGATAAATGCAAATTTCATCTGCATCGACAAAAAATAAAGCAGGTATTCCCAATGAATCGGAAAAATATCCTCCTATCTATATATCTGTGATAACATGGTACTACATGCAGCGATAGTAATGCAAAAAAGATATTGGAATCGCAGGGGAACATAATTTCCCGTCCGCCGTATTCGCTGGGTTTGGCACTGATAGATTTCAACTTCATTCATTACAATGTAGTTTAGATGAGAAAAGTTTGAATAATTTTCGAATCGTGGAAACGGCAGTGCGTTCTTTTTCGTAACGACGCCAGAAACTTCTTGTCGAGAAAACATTAGGTATCTTGTTAATAAATAAGAAATTGTTATAAATTACAAATAAAAATGCGTAAAACATGCGTAATTTGGAAGGCTATTACGAAGGCTATCACGAAGCGTCGGTTCGACCATGAACAAAATCTCTATATTAAATCTGTGCATTAAGAGTTTCAAAATATTTAACAAATATTTCGCCGCTTCCGCAATATTATAATTTTACCTAAAAATATTTAAGGAGTATAATATAAAAGATGTAGAGTCTGCGCGTTCTTAAGTAGCAAAGATCTCGTTTCATGGCCGTAGTTCAGTTCACCCTAAAATTTCGTTCAGTTTCAGTTCGTTAAGTTCACCTTAAAATAATTGTGAAATACTTGCAATAAGGTATCCGTTTAACACGGAACATCCGGCGAGTAACTTCCAATTCGGTGGCGTTTCCACGCTTGTGCCCGTTTCACAGTTGAAAACTTACTTTTTCGATTCTCTAACTAGCTTCGCAATAGTCCTTGTGCT
Organism: Bombus huntii; assembly: GCF_024542735.1. Classification (NCBI taxonomy): domain Eukaryota; kingdom Metazoa; phylum Arthropoda; class Insecta; order Hymenoptera; family Apidae; genus Bombus; species Bombus huntii. Next base: position 18,220,110 of record NC_066243.1, read on the forward strand.
CCATCTGTATAACCACAGTACGCTGCAAGTCCTCCATCGCACGGCAGGCGTAGCCTGTATAAATGTTTGAAACTTTCTCCGGAATACGTGCCGAGTTCGCACGATGAGAGGCGTCAGCCAATGATGTACTTGTATTTCCGTGCTCGAGCAGGGCTGTCTGCTTCAGGCTAGAGCGAATCTTCTGTCTGCGTACGTCTGTCTCTCTTCCACTCGCGCTTTGTTCGTCGATGCTACTACTTCGCCGCCCTCTCTCCGGTTACCTTTCGCTCTCTGTCACCGTGCATTCTTGCTCGTCTTCCCTTTTACCTCCTTTTTTCGGTGCTTTCGAGCAATGCTCCGCCAGCGAAACGAAGTTTTCCGGGGAAACTAAAGTCATTTCGTTCGTGCAATCTAAGTTAAGTGACTTTCGAGAGCTCGGGCGACTAAACGCGCCCCCGGTGGGTCGCAACTCGCACGACGCGATCAACCCTTTCTCTTTCTTCTCTCCGCAGCTTGCACGTTTACGGAGGTCAAGTGGAAGAGGGGACGAGGGCCGGAAGGATCCAAGATCTGACGAGGATTACGTCGTCCGTTAGGTTCCACGGGTGCTTAGCTGGCTGAGAAATCGACTCTAAAGCCACCATTCTTTCCGACGACGTAGCGGCACCATGGTTACACGTCGTTTCGTTCGCCGATGTTTCGAGATCCTTGCACCACGGCTAACCAGTCGACGAAGACTAACGGTTTAAAGTTGCATCGTCCCGTATCAGACATTTTTCAAGGTGACAGCCCACGGTTTTATGCTCCGTAGGAGCTGTGGTGCGGGCGTACTTTCGTCGAGCCGACGACTGATAAGTTTGAGCCAAGTATTTGCGACACCTGAATACCTTGGTCGATGCCAACGTAGCTTCGAACAACTTGAGACGTTCAACGTCGTAGATTCGAGTAAGAGGTGACTTTCCTTTTTTTCTTTCAAGGGAAATTGTTTCGAGAAGACGAAGACTTGGCGAGGGTCGACAAATTTTCTAACTACGGAAGGACGAAACAACAGTTTCTCTTGCCTCGGTTATTTTCTTGATTTTCGACGACGTAATACGGACTTTGCGCAAAACGACTATATTTCGGGAACAACGACGTTATCAAATAAAAAAGAATATCTTTATCAACGTGCTTTGCGAAGTATGGAGATGTTATCTTCGTTTTTAATTCAAAACTTAAATACGAAAGAACCCGAAGAACTTGGCAGCAATTTTGCATAATTTACCTGATATCACGTATGGCTCAACGATATCAGTCAGGCAGGCTCAAATTCGTAGCACTCGTTTCGATCTGCATCCTACTGCCTCTATTAACCGTCGGATAACGACGTATCGGTGTTAACGCAAAACCGTGGAGAAGCACACAGATATCCGACCGTAAGACCATTGACACCAGAAATGAGCGATGGAGCCATTTTGAGCGACGCGACACTGGGATTGGCTCGATTTTCGAAGAGTCACGAGCGGCTGCTCGCTCGTAAATACAGCTATTCCACTTTTTCCTCTTTTCCGCTAGCAGAAAAGTGACGCGTCCAAGCTGTGTGTACATAGGCTCGCTACGTTCAGCCAGATAGAGGCGTATGAATCATGGAACCGTAAAGTGATATCGAATGGAATAGAGACTAAGTACGTGCGGCACGGTACACAGGTCTCTGCTGTGTGTGCGTAGCTGACCATCAAAAACGAACGCCTCCTACCGCAGATCCCACCGTGTATTCCACGCAGCTCGCCGACTCCTAGTGCGATTTAGCTGCACTTCGAAGAAAGCGTGGGAAACGCGGTTTGGAATGGTCTTAAATTGAAGGAAAATGGCTGAAACGTATGTTCTACGACCGGCGTCGTAAATCAAACTGCCGCAGAAAAATAAGGAAACGATAAATTTTCCAATTCAAATGCAATTTAATGTTTGAAATTTAAACAACGTCACAATGAAACGTTACGTAACGATGATTTGTTACGAACAAAGTTAAGTTTCGGAAAATTATTTATCTCGTAATAAATTTTTCTTTCCATACAAATAGGATCGCGAAATAACTTTAACAAATTACTTTGTCGTCTCTCACGCAATAAAAATATAGTTTGTTTTAAATAGAAATTAAAGTATCCGATCAAGGTAAGAAATAACTCGATCGATATATTTCCTTCTTCTACAGTTGCATTGATTTCAGTTTCGTAGTAGTAATCGTGCAATGAACATCGTCAAAATGTGTTTATAATTATATATATTTCTACATAAGTATTAGATACAACGATAACATTGATTTAAAACAGAAAACCCGTTTTTTATCGAATAGAAACCTACTTAGATCCGTTAGAATTAAAAATTGAGTTTCCGTATTTGGATTCACTTTCCACGATTTTAATTAAGATCTGCGGCGAAAATATCAAAAGTATTATTACGACATCATGTTTCACATCGATGTATTATAATCTAGGCTAAACTATTCTTTAAAAAGATACAGTTATACGACAAAACCCGGCAAGGTGAACCCAATCCCATAATTTCAATTCAGTCTTTCACACAGAATTTCACACAGGATTATTTCACTCCTGATTGTAAACGAGTTTATGACATTTTTTCCGACGCTGCTTGGCATTCCATTAAAAATGCCGAACCAGGAGGATTCGATGCGATTAAGGCAATGTTAACTTCGCGCACTGCTAAATTCAGCATCGTTCATCAAGCTTATCGTTAATTCGATAATCATACGCGGTCGTGACTCGTTACCGAACGGTCGGGCAACGATTCTAATTAAAAGTTCACGATACACACCCATTGCGAACGTAGTTTTAGTTTATCTCTATAGATTTTGCCGAAGCAGCATCGATGGCAAGTTAATTGAGAGTTCGCGGTTCTTTCGACCATATGGTCGCCGCTACGTCGATAGAATGCTTGCATTTAATTTGTCACGCTCATCTCCTCATCCATTCCGCTCTTTCTTTCGCTTTCGACGATGACAAAACGTTACACTTGTAACGAGATCCGTTAACGGCCGCCGCGAACGCAAGATTTCTTCAAACTACCATCGAGTCCTCTTGTGTTTTTAAAAATAAAAATAATTTAAATCCCATAACGAGCAGGCACGTTGTTTCACTTTCGTCTTAATTGAAAGTTCTAATTAGAGGACCGGACATTTGTAGAAAATAACTTTTCGAGAGGACTTTTCACCCTCCGCTTACAGCATAACATATTTCTATGTGCATATTTCTTTATTCGTTTCTTATCTAGCTCTTGCACAATAGTGCACAGAATGGACGTAATATAAAAAAATAGATATATAGAATAGTGGCTCTACTTTTTAAATTATATTTTCAAAACTATCTATTTAAAGAAAAATATGCAGTTTGAACGTATACCACTCAAACGTATCGTTGCTAGGTTTTCGGCTAACGTAGCGATAAGACAATTGAAAATTATAACAAAGTTCGTGAACACGTAGTTGTGACATATAGCTTACATCTTAAGTTTTAAGAACATTTGTTTACATATTTGTTTAAAGGCGGTTAAGATTTATTCCAAATGTTAAATAATTAAAATCTTGAGCGAAAAAGAAGCTTCTCAGCTTTGAAACGATACACGATAATATATATCTACAAAGAGAAAAATATTTATTGGGAAGAAAAAAGAAAAAGAAACATTTCAAGATAGAATAAAATTGAGCATTAGCAACGGCAAGCGTTCGAAGTAAATTTGCAACGAGAAATTTAAATAAAAGGAAGCCTGTTATCCTCTGTTTCTTTGCCTTTTCAAAGTAACTGATTTTTCAACGAACTGTGTAAATTAAAAATAGGTGGCTACTTACCCAACAGTTTCATAACCTGAGCCTGGCTGATAAAAATGTTCAAGTATCCATCGCTGCAGCCAACGAGAACCAAAAGAACGAAAAACTTGCATCGCAACAGATCACACGATCCATCACCCCACCGCATTGTCTCACATAATAACATCACGCACCGACGTAATCATACGCGCAAAACGTACCACTTTTATTCCGTTTCTTATTTCCGTTTCACGTTATACACGTGACAGCAAGCGTGGAAAAGTTCTGTTCATCTTTTGCGCAAACGACGACAAACATCATCCATATTCTTTCAATGCACAAAATCATCGTTCGATGTAACCTTTCCACGTGTTTGATTGGAAAGTTTTTCAAACTCTTTTACGAACAACTATTTTATTTTTAAAATTGCATTTCTCCTAAGCTACTAAACTTTAGATTTCGTAAGCCATTAAAACGTATTATATATAGCAAAGAGACGTTACGCTCGATTATTATGGATCATCCATGGTCGGATGAATATCGAGGAGAGCGACGATCACATGGTTACGTGATCGACGAGACACGAAGGAGAAGTATCAAAGCACAGGAGAAGCGATCACAGCGTCGTCGGCGTCGGAGCGCAACTGACGGACGTCGCTCGGTAAATTGAAGGCGCCGCGAGACTCGCGCCTGCGCCCGCTTAGGGGTGCGACGCCGAATACGCAAACGGCCAACGACGAATCACTGGGTAATACACGACGCGCGTACGCCCTGTAAATCGCGGTAAGTGTAAATCACACGTTTGGATGCCCAACCGGCCGTGATGCGCTATCAGAATCGCCAAAGTATCCGAATAGGGGAACGTACGATTGCCTGCGTTTTAATTGTGTTTTTGATATATGGCGTAGGGGAGACACAAAGAACGGGTTATCTGGGTAAAACTAAGGTCTCTTCTACTATTCCTTTTAAAATGGTTGAAAAGAAAGCTTTGAACGGTTGAAAAACATCAATGAAATAAATGTCGATAAAGTACACATATAGAAGTACTATAAAGATATACATACATACATTTATTAACTTTCGCATAGATAATATTCTTAGTATAAATATTAAAATTATAATATGTAGCATATACAGGTTGTCTCAACGGTCTCTGCAACGGTTTTGGCAACGGTCTCTGCACATCTAAATAATAAAAAAAGTTCCTATAGACATATGTCCTGCTTAGTTTTGTTTTCGAGTTATAGCGGATCCTAGTTAATAGAAAGTTGATGTATCTCAGGCGGGAAATTAGGCTATGATACAGCATTTTATGATACAACATTTTATTTTAGTCAGAAGGACTCGCTTTTTGTTTAATTTTTTAATTGAAAAGCTGAGATTAAAACGCACTCGACGACCTTGAAACGACTTGGGGCGAAAATTTCGCAAGTAAAGACGGAGGTAGAAGCTGACGGCAGATGAATTACAAGAACAAAATAAACATCGTAATCGGATCATCTAGGTACGATATAAGATTTTTGAATTGGAGCCAAAAATGTTATTACGAGACGCATTTTGTTCTCAATTAGATACGTCCGTAACTATCGGCAGGGAAATGGGTTTTTTCTCACAACGCTTTCATCGAATCTTCGATTTTCTATCGGCGTTTCGATGAGAAACGCATAGCAGTTTGAAAATGGTAGAATGGTAGAATTTAATTAAAGATCTTTTCTCTCTCTATAGCCATTAAATCCCCTTCTTCCTCAACCTTCCCTCTGTCCTTTGCTGTTTCCCTTTTCTGTCTTCCTCTCTTCCATCCTTTCCCTTTATCCGACCGTCTCTCTCTTCTCTTCCCTCACTTTCTCTCTCGCTCTTTCTCTGCTGTTCTCTTTCGCTGTTTCTCACTCACTGTACCACTGCACGGGCACCATGCACAGTTTGCAACTAGGATTCACGATTTGATCTTCGTCAGTTTAACTTTCATGGTGTAGCAACGTTCCCTGCCGACGAAACGGGACTTTAATTATACCACGGGGTTAATTAATTCCGTCAAATCCTGCGAAGCGCGTCTCAGTATCCTCTTTGCTTTTTCCCCCCTTTTCTGTTCATTCTGCCGAGCTTCGAACCTGAAATTTATCCTCTAGCAGGATATAACCGCGAAAAATATCCTGATTTTTCATCTATCGCTACTTCACTCTCGTTATTCTACTGATTATAGCAGAAACGACTGGTAGAAATTTCTTTGCTTGCCGTGTACTTGATCCGTATATTAAGACGCAGGCACGTTATCTATTTTCTTCTATGTATGCGCAATGTTTCTAACCCCTTTGTATTACGAATGTATTATCAAAAAAGCGAACGTACTACAGAAATTTTATCGTTATTATTTGAACGTGATGACGACGTTCTTCGCACGGACGATTGCGAAATGTTAAATTGCTTTCGAATTCGGGTGTCTTCTTATTTATTCGAACCGAGGGGAACACGTGTGCAACGAGACGGAAGTTTAATTATACAGGCGAAATTAATTAACTGCGTGAAATCTCGCGGAACACATCCAGAGGTTGATCAGTGTCGATCGGCAACTAATTAATGGTCAATCTATTTTTTCCTTATCGGATTCTATGGCTTCGCTTCGATTTCAATTCGCGCGTCAAACTGTCCTATCTATCGTTGCCACGAAGAGGAGCTATTTTCTTTATACTTTCAATTCTTACTTAGAAACTTGCTCTCAAAATATAACAACATTTCACGCTGTATCAGTTAAATGCGTTATTTGAAAATTAACACGAACTATTAACATTTGTACGCTATTAGTCCCCCTTGTTCTTCTCATAAGGAAGATTCGTAAAGGGTATAGGAAAAAGAGAGATTTCGCTATCTTTTAGCACGCAATACCATGGCCGGAATGAATTTTTCGGGTCATCTATGATTGGACGACGAGATTATGAATATTTTTAAATCGATAAGTATAATTTCTGCCACGTTATTATGCGAAAGCAATTGCTGTATTGATGAGTTGAGCGAACGACGTACAATAATGATCAAATATTGAAATACGAGATTTCAGCTGCTCAGTTTTAGCACCTTTTAGAGCATATGAAAGGAATGTACAGTAATTTAATACTTACTACTTTTTGAATCATAATTTCTAGTCATATCGAAGAGTACAAAGGATATAATGTATTAACTATTATCGTCTCGTCATGACCCGAAGATTATGACAAGTTAAATAGATCTACTCAAGGGCCACATTACAGGGTGCGGCAGTACAACCTCCCAGATTTCGTTTAGCTATTGTGTTCAAGTCGCAACGCAGTTTTTCGATAGCATATGACTCACGATTTTTAGCCTCTACTATATCTGAACGGGTATCCGTTTATAAAAAAAAGATAGCGACACTGTAATCGCCACACAGACAGCTTTTCGTACCTACTTCGTGATCTGCGGCTGTTGTTGTGGATCGAAAAAACCATATTGCTATAGTTTGAAAAGTTCAGGGCCACAGGTTTCAGCGTTGAAAAGAAAAACACGTGGAAGAACTTGAAGTACTCAAACGCCGCGACAATACTACTGGAAATAACCCGTCTGGTGACGAAAAATTTCAGGAATCGATTACAAATATGTATCGAAAATGGAGGCCACTATCTTGACGATATAGTTTTCAGAACTACATGGAAACAAACGTAAATCCTATTTACTCTTTTCTCCTATCCCATCCTATCCTATTTAGCAAATTTTTGATCAAGTTGTACATCTTTCTAAGGCGCAGCTTAAGGACTTGGAGGAGAAACGTAAATGTGCGACGATAGACACAGAAAAGTTAAAAAAACGTTAAATCATTACGTTGCTTTACACTGAATCGTGTTTTTTAAAGACATTTTTTGTACTCGACCTACGATCAAATTCGATTTATTGCAATCGTTGAATATTCGAATTTGTATGCGCGTATGTATGTTATATCCCGTTTTTGCATTTTCGTGTCAGCCCATCTAAAGGTAAAGATCAGGCCGTAAAACGCAGAAGGTTTCTAAGTTGTATGCATAGTTCGCATAGTATTATAGAAGATAGTTTTGTATGGAACAAGGGTTCTGCATCTGATACCAATTTTTATATTTATACCGTACTTTACACGTAGCCTGTTTGTAAAAGTAACAACTATATAGATTATACCGTAAGTAAGACTATATTCGTAAAATTGTTCAGAGATGTGTCACACTTTTTTAAAGAATCAAAGTATGCGATCACTATCAATGGAATTTCCTTAAAGAGATAGAAAACTGTAACTTTCAAAATGTTCGCTTAATCTATCGTGATCATTCAAATATTTTCAAATTACTCTGTTATTCGTTATTATCGTTATTTCTTTTTTGAACTGAAGAAACAACTCTTCCGCCATAGGAAGAAGTGCTTTCCTTCGGAAACCCATCCACTTTATTCGTTGTAGACATTCTTTAATTTCCGCATTTCAGGCTGCTAAGTATTTATTGTAAACTGTAACGATTGTTTTTCTTTTCTTCTAGTTCAATTTAGGAAGAGCTGTTTTATACTGCAGCGTAAATACTTTACTCTTGTAGAATCCAATCGTCCCGTGAGAAACTTTAATTCTTCGTTAATAGTTAACATTTATTTAAGCTTCGACTAGTATCATCGGATTCTAGATTATCGCAAAGGCTTCAGTTAGAACGCTTAACTTTATTTCGTATACTATACTCAAACGATAAAAGCCATATACAAGTACGGGCAGAATACAAAGCGAAACTAAATATCCTACATTTAAGTAATCTAACCTGTTACGGATACGTTATGATCCGACCATACTTAACGATGAATTGCGACTATTGCGACTATCGTTCTACTGAATTTTATTTCAACAGAAATAAATTACATCATTCGTATCAATAAATTTTTACATTTCGAAATAATAGCAACGATAATTTGAAGCTTAAAATTGATACATGTGTGTAGTATGAATATTTCTGTGACTCACGGTACGTCAATGGACAGTGAATCGAGTGAACAACCTCATTGGTAACCTTTGACGATAAAACGATTGTTCAAACGAACACCTGTAAAAGGTTGCACGTCCCACGAATACATGGCCGTATAAATTGAACTGCGAAGTCATCGTCCACACACAGCGCAGCTACTCCACTGTATATAGAAAATCGAGGAGTAGATGTAGCCGAATCCATTAAATATTTGAACGGACGAAACAGGCGAGGGAAGGTAGACTCCCGGAGGAAGTCTCCCTTCGGCTCTCTTAGCCACCATACAGTATCCGACTCCCTGTATTAATATTTACATTTACATTTCTTCGTCGTCGTTCCTCTTATTTCAACTTGATATCGTGCTACAGCTTTTAGGACACCGACTTGAACTATCGCTTCCTCTGCTCGCTCTCTTTTGACGTATTATGATGGCAAATATCTTTTGCCGAGCACACGCTTGCAGGCTGGTCCTATCTAAATCATGTAGCAGGCAGTAGCTTTAGTTTTAATCTTGAATCCGCGTTTGTACAGCGTATTTCGTTTTAAAGGCGAGTTTTACGCAAAAAAAAGAGAAAGGAAAAAAGAAAAAAAAACAGCACCATAAAATAGTTTAAAATATACGCTCAGGGCATATGTTTTGTGAGAAATATCGTTATGTTGCGAGTGTGTAGTAGAATTATGTTCTTTTCATTTTCAGACATTCTGTAAATACAGGACGATATATTTATGAGCCGTTTCTGTTAATGTGCTTCGATGAAAGTTTGTTATTATTTAAACGTTGGCTATCGCGCGAATTTTATATATTTTACCTTGGAAGTCGCAACAGATTAAAATATATTACATCGTAATATTTAATTTCTTGCCTAAATACTATATGGTAATAGCGAACATTTTTCTGACAATGTTATCCAAACAATTCTTATTGTTGAACGTTTGTTCGTTCATGAAATTTATAAAATATTTCAGTAATTTCAAAATGTTTAGCGTTGTGGTTTATCGATGGTTTATCGTTGCAGTGAACGTGTTAATTTCAAGTATTATTTCAGTTTTTCATTCATTACGATACTTTAATTTTTGTCAAAGTTGTAAGATCGAAATATAATGTATATAATGTATTACCACAAACTAACGAAAACATTAACGCATTCCGCAAGCCCAACAAGATGCACAAAAAACGATAGAATTTTCCAGCAGAGATTAATAATTAGTCGCTTGTTAAGTGTAATAAGCAAGTCAACGCAATGTATTCAGCAAATTTTCTAACAAAGTATATTATTTATCGCTACATATACCGTTTTCAAGCTTTAAATTTGCGCAAAGTGTAGCTTGTTCATTTAGTAACCAACGATAAGAAGTAAGCAAAGGCAACCGAATATTGTCAAAATTATTATCACGATAAACGTTGAATATTTTGCGTATTTTGTCATACAACTGGGCGGATATTTTTAACGATAGTTATAGATGGATAAAAATATAAGAGAGCAAGAATAAATGAAATGTCCTATATTTCCACGTTACTTTCATTTTTGTTTTCTTCGTGCATTCGTGTTCCTGCAAAGCATAACCGATGGAATTGATTTATACAAGAAGCATTATAAATGAATGTATCTATAAAAATACACGATAGAGAAATATAGGACATGCATCGCTGAAACTTTTTTTTATCTCTAAGGACTTTAAAGAAAATATAGCTCCGCCTCTGTGCTTAGATTCAACGCTTGAATCCAATACAGTTGAATCGCTTCAAAAACACTAGCAAAAAGGTATCGCCGCTAATTACAAGTAAAACATAAAAAATGAACAGAATAAATCGAAAACACCGTTAGCTGGAGTTGTTAAACGAGCCGTAAACGTTTTCCGTAAACGTGTTAAAAAGTAACATGCGCTCGTCCGCTTTAACGCGCGAGAACGAAATTCTCGAGAGACGCTGAATAAGCGGCAGAAAGGTTGGATGTAGCTTCAGCAGAATATTAGCATCGAGTGTAATTAATTAACCAGCGTATCAGAAGTAGGAGGAAACTGCATGGTGGTGTAAATTTTTAATATCGGAACGAGAACGAGGGACCGGAAGTGAGAGTGGCGCGCATTAGAATGCCCTGGAGACGAGGAAGGTTGTCTCAGGATCCTGCGGGAAACGGTAACGATCCGACACGTTGGTAATGAAAAGCCCGAATACAATTAGCGGTGAATTTATTTAATTAACGATCGCCAGGACAGTCGGCGAAACTGGCGCGGCAGACAGGACGAATGAACAAATATCTATATCGAAGAGGCAGCCGACACGACACTAACGAGGTCCTCGAGACGGTTCCCTCCAATCAGCCAGATCATTAACTCTGATAATTAATAATGATTGGAAATCGATCGTTGGAGCTCGTTGCCGATTGTTTCACCACTATCGCGAACGGTTGTACTTTTAGAAGTTTCATAAGGGGCCAAAGCAATTGGTGTCGACGTAGCGATTGCATAGAGCACGGAAAGAAAGTGACAATGAAATAAAAACTTCCATACAAGCTTTTTAATATAGAAACGTTTCAGTAACTTTCGTAACATGCAGCGTATTAACGAGGGTCAAATAAGCAGCGAGCAATATATTTGCGAACCGAAATCGCTGATAACACGTCAGAGAAGTATTCGAATACTTGTAATTAATAATTCTAATAGGTAACATCTTTAACGTCGCATGTTTCTAACACGACATGAGCTTTATAGCACAACATTGGTAACACTCTTTTAATATACGCAACCAAATTTCACGGATAAAGGTTTGAAAAACTTCACTTCCAAACATCGTGCTTTACGTGCTATTTATCGTTATACGAAAAATTCACCTGCCCTTAGAATCATAGGTAATTTCTATTCCGATTGTGCTTAAATTACGAAGAAACGTTACATCGTAACTCTATACTCTGTAATGATATTAAATGGCGATGAAATTCGCTGATTGACAATATCTTGACTTATCGTATATTTTGTATTTTCCAATGTAAATTTTTCGCATTATAAGCCATCCGTCTTCTTGGTGTATTTTTTACGAAAGCTGTATTAACGTCACAACGAAACTTTTATCGTGTTACATCGAAGTTCAAGGTTGCATAAAAGGTACTCTCCGATTCGATATCGATCCACGATTGGTCTTAATATACGATCCACTTTTTTATAATAAAAGAACCATCGAAGCACGCATTATTTTTGTGTAAACTGGCCCCAAACTGTCGATTCATTATACCTAATAAGATCGTGTACTTATTATTCGATTAATAACGAAAATTGTTAACTTTGGAATCAGATATATATTACATATTTTATTATTGTCATTAATCTTAAATTGTCATTAATAAAGAAAAATATTAATCCACTTCGAAAGATATAGAATCTTTTGTTAAAATAAAATTTCCAATCTTATCTTCCTACCTTATTACTTAAATGAACCTTATTTCTTAAATTAAATCTTGAATATATTTTTAATATGGAACTTCTTCTTTCAACGAGTGTGAGATTTATAAGACTTTGGTAAGCAAACAAGTTGGCATTTTGCTATAGCCAATCCATCATTGTCATCCCTTATAAAAAGATGTAATACGTTTGCAGTAAAATGCGTTGCAGGTTTATCCATGGAAACGATATTGCATCAAACATTTTAAATAATTTTAAATGATTAAAATAATTCGTTTCTATATGCTTGATCGCATAGATTTACTTCGATCGATAGATTTCTTACCTTATCGCGAAATGATTGTCACATTAGTTATATTTGTCAGACACTTTACGTATAAACCACCATCGTTTTTCCTCGTTTGAAAAAGCATCAATCTTGAAAACAAGGGAATACTTTTCTCTTTTCTTCCCCTTTTTTGCCTTCGCGTAGCGCATTTTGATAAAAATGAATATTAATTCGATGAAATTTCAGCGTTGCGAACTACGAGAGAAAATTCACATTAGAAATTAATGAAACCGTGTATAAGAAACTATTCTTGGACATGATACAATTTGGTTTGGTTCAATTTACAGCTATTTTAGTATTTATAGTATTATCATTCTACGTGATATTATTTTCATCACGAATACCCTTGGAAACTTTTAAGAGAATGCACGATGGTTGTTTTTTACTTTAGTTAATTTTAGTAAAATACAAAGCAACATTCGTTTATAAGTCTAAATTTCATTAATACAGTTTCTCACATACTTGCTAATTACATTTGCCACTTTCGTTATTGAATTTTTACGAAGCTTTCGTTTCGAACGAAAATAAGTTCTTTACTTTAAAAACTAAAGATAATTTGATGACTGCGATCAAACTGCAACAAAATGCATTTGTTTGTACGTGAAAGTATATTTCAGGTTTGAGTTTGCGAAAGTAAAAACGTTTTTACGCGAATCGACAAATTGTGAATGGTAATTGCTCTTAAGTAAATAAATAAATAAGCGAGCAATCGGTATGAGCATGCGAGGCAAACAGGAAGAAGAGAGTCGATGGTCGTTGCTGGAACACGCGAGCGATCCATTTAAATCATTCAAGGTACTTTCAATCGTTTTCCCCTGGAAACGTGATCTGATGCAAGTAACTCGTAGACGAGAAATTCTGTTTGAGAACGTTCCCGCATCCTGTCGTATCTAGCTTTGAAAATAATTAAAAATGGCAAAAGTACGTTCGTTGAGTGTTTTAAAATATTTTACGATGAACGGTACAGTCAGCCACAAAAGTTCTTACAAGTAGAATATTATAGTAAAAACGTTGACTCTACGAATTTCTTTGATACATTCGGATACACACATATCGTTGTAAATGTAACAAAACTTATTCACTTTTAGCTTTATTAAAAAGGTACAAATATACAAAATCTAACGTTAGGAAAATCACATACACCTACTACATCTATATAAAGTCAGAAAAACTAGTAGTAGACTTACTGTTATATAAAATATTTTGTATCCTATTTGATTCTCCACTCCATTGATTCGAAGCAACGAACTCTGCCCTGACTTACGGACAGATTAGAAGGCAAAGTGGTTGCGGGAGGGATACTTTTAACGATGTTTTCTATCGGATCGGCAGTGACCTTTGCTATTTGGAGGCCTCGAGTCGATTTTCCGTTCTAGCGGATGTCGTCGGTGGCCAAGCAAATCCGGGGAAATTCCGGTCGAGCTGGTTGAGCGTCGGTGCGAGAGAATGAGCTTTCAAAGAGTTTCACAGGTTTTTTGGCGAGCGCGAGCGGTGTGCCAAGCCAGTAACTACCGCCGTAAAAGCGGCTACGTTTCAACGAGGATACGATGATGTTACCACGGTTTCACAGGGGAGACCTATACCCTGACGTGTATCGGCTCGATCGATATTTGCCGAGACATAACTCGATAGAATATCGAATGAACGCGTCAAGCCCTGCAGGGCCACGTCGATTCTCCCCTTAGTAATGAGTCAACCTCACGGAATTGTACTGCGAGCCACGACAATTTTTCATAGACAAAAGTTCCGAATCTCAATATCTTTGATTTTATGCCACTTGTTTTCTAATTTTCACATTTTCACATAATCTTTGCTTCCATCCATGTTCTCGTAAACACGTTCCCATAAACATGTTGCCATAAACATCCATGAGAAATCACCAGCCTTCATTTATTCCACAACATAGGCTAATTGATAGCTTACAGATTTCAAATATTTTAAATTAGTCAAACAAGTATTTGATATATTATAGGAAGGGAAAATTAACCGTACCAGGAAATATAAATCTAACGTTTTTGACTAAAATGTCCGAAATACGAAATACGAAATACGAAATACGAAATACGAAATACGAAATACGAAATACGTCGGATATCGGATACAACCATGAGCATTTTTCTTGCTTACATAAACGTTATTTCGTTCGTTAATCAACGTGTTGGTAATAATTCGTAAAACGACCGTGTACCACGATTATCGTTCAAAGTCACTACAAAAACTGACAAAGAAGAAGAAAATAGAACGTTTTTGCCTGCTTCTATTTGAGTAGAGGGAATCGGAAATATGGAAATCTTACTCTAAAGAGTGTAGGGGGAACCTGGCACTGCGACTGGCAAATCGAACGCATTAAAAGTCCATTATCGGTCGCTCCACAGAGAGAACGAGGCAAGTCGAGAACAGAGAGAAAGAGGCTGATGGAAAGGGGATGCAAAGGAGAATATAACGAGAGAATTAGCACCCTTCTACTTGTTGACCCTTAACTCGGCAACTTCACTATAGTCCTTGAACAGGACACACGTGTGCAACGTACACGTGCTCGTCGACACGCGTATCATCCAATATTGCCCTAGCGATTTGACAGTTTGGACGAAAATTTTCATAATAATCACACCCGAAACGGTCAAGCGTATAAGCAAAGAAATCGCTTATGCCAAATTTTGCTCGTACCTGTAACTCGATTTACAGGCTTATAGGCTCGTAGGCTTAATTTAGCTTGTAATTATTACTCGAAATTAATATTTGAGAACCGTGTTCCGTCATATCAACGATTATCACATCGTATCAGTCGAAATATCAAATTTCGCCATTTCCATCATTTTGCACACAATCTTTTAACAAATAGTTGCAGAATAAAGAAACTGTAAAAGCAACACAAGAGAAACCTTTTAATCCTGAAATTGACGATTCTTTCGAAAGAAAGGCAATTGTATTCTCTACATACATATTTAATATTTTTAGAATATTGCTTGAAACAAATTTCAAAGCAGTCTGAACCTAGCGTGGTTCTGTTCTACAATTGTTAAAAGCGACGGATAGAAATAATTTAATTTTTCCATGGATCAACGAAAGTTCGAAACAAAGTTTCAAGGAAATCTGAGTTCCGAAGTTTTCAAAAATCTCTATGAGAAAGTAAAACTATTTTCTTATTTGACGCGAGTGTCAATACTCTTCAAAGTTTCGAGACAGCGACTGCAGTTTGCGAGAACGAGTCTGACTTTCTTTAAGATTGCAAAATTTTTCTTTCGCGCCACCGAAGTAATTTTCCAGCAACGTTTGCAACGTTTCAACGGAACAACACTACGCAAATATTACATTTCTATCGAGACTTTTTTCTCAAATTCTCCGATTGTACGTGTCCTACAGGCGATGCGTCGGTGTTAATAATCCAACACAACAATGAAGGATAATGAAATAACGAATTTGATATTTTACTAATTACCTCCGTCTCAATTATTTAATTTCTCCGTTATTAAGTATTAGGAACAAGTACCGGGTATTGACTAGAGCAAGTGTTACATATTAACATTATTAATATAATATTCCATTCTATTTATCTTCGTTTTATTCGAATCAATTCACGAGTATCCTCCCCCAAAGATAGAAAGCACTATTGCGTTCACTCCATTAAGGGGATATATGGGCCATAGGAAAGCGTTTTCCAAGTTATACGTCATAAGCATTACACATAGTCCTTTTGTAAGCCAGCATATTACTTTTTATAGGATAATGGACAATTTATAGTAATCGAGTAACACCATTAATATCATTCATCGATTCTCCCTTTCTTTCTAAGATGAATTCATGGATTCTATCGAGTTCTATGAATAGTTATAAATACACGTGTGACCCTTACTTTTTCCCCATTATAATAAATAATTTTATCTGTAACTGTTTAATATCGTTAACGTTATCAACAGTTATGAATACAATTAATAGGTACATCGAGAAATTTCGCTTTTTGTTTTCCGTTTTTTATTACTGGTATATAATTACATGACAATTTCGCTTACGTTCTTAATTAATCTCGTGCCCTTCCAAAACTGTCCTCTTATATAAAATTAGAGCTTTTTCTTTGAATTCTACGTTTCATGGATTAGTTTCGTAGTTTTCTGATGTTAAAAAATTTCCTAAATTTAACAAAAATATGGAAAAATCATTGGTAATATGCGTGATATCTGAAAATATTAAACATTTGTTCGGTTAAAAAAGGGGAACATTATGAAATAAAAATTCGGTGACCGTATCAAGATTCGGAAATTCAATAAATTCAATAAAACATACGAAACAACGGTTAATTTAATTTAACGAGTATTGTTAAATTAATATATATCTAACAATAAGGCATTTATGACACGCATACGTTTATTATCAACGCATTAACAACGATAAAAGTAAATATTAGGAATTGTATGGAACGTGTTAAGAAATAAGACCTACTCAACAGGAGAAATAACGAATATTAAGATTTCTTGTGCGATTAATCTAAAGTGTTGCAGTCAAAAGGTTTAGTGCTTAATCGATTCATCTTGGTCGAATTAATTCGATTATATGTCCCTCGTGATAGAATAAAAGAAACTTGCTCGGTATCCCCATTCAGACGTATTGGTCGTTGAAAGCTGTTTGCTCGGTTATAAGGACTAAAGAAGGGCGCGCTCTTCGATTGGAATGCTGTCTGTTAAAGATAAGGGTAGCTACCCCTCGACGAAAAGGATCTTACAATATGCTAGACACCACACTGTCACATACCGGGTGACCATTTCCTAACTACCTACATATTGGATTCATTGATCAGTATTTATTTGTCAACCTTATAAAAGATTTTACAGAGAGTTTTCAAAATCTCCTCGAGTACATCGAGTGATCAAATATATCAAGAAAATTTCGGCAATTCCTGACAATTCTTCGGAAATCCTGACAATCGTGAATTACGAGACGACGATACTCTCGGCAGTTCGATCCGATCCGATATTTTCGGGTTCTCGCACACTTCCAATAATTTATCTTTATTCAGAATACCGTATCTCTATTTGCAGAGAACTTTCAGCATCTGCGTAATTAACATAAATCTACGAAAAGTAATTTTTAAATATTCATTACAGTCTCGGATGCAAAAAGTTTTAGAGAATGACTTACTATTTTCTTCGCAACTTTGACTAATCGCAATCTGTTTGAAATTCTTTACAAATTGTCTAATAAATCAATCCCTTTAACTTCTCAAAAAAGGTCTCTAACTTTTATGCATCTAACTTTAAAAGAAAGCATGTACGAATCACTGTATATCTTAATGTGTTTCAAAAGAATTCGTAGAGTTGCTACTGTAATATTTAATATTTCTGGACTTCTGTAAGTGACTGCATATCGAACGATACTTTGTTAAAAGACACGTAATAACGTTGTTAAATCTCATTCAACAGGCTTGCAAAGCACCCTGTAGAGGCCCGTAAACATGAAACGAAGGGCAGATTGAAGGGCGGTCGCCTTATCACATAGCGCCACATTGACTAAACGACAAAATACCATTCCGTACTTTGTTTCCGCACGCGGGGGCTGATAATTGCACGGGAGCGAGAGGTATTGCGCCGCGTCGCGTCGCGTCGCGTCGCCTAGATTACGTTCGCCTGGTGCCTTCTTTGAGAATGGCCACGAATTGCTAGCGGCACAAACGGGCAAATTTGAAGGCGATGAGCGCGAATAATTGCTTCGCCAGTCTTGAAACGAAGGGACGAACAGGTCAGTCTGAAATGAAACGGATTTGTGCACGCACGCGAAAAAGCAACTGATATTCTCTCTGTCTTCGTTATAGCGTCCTCGATTATTCTGCATTTTGTTTGCTCAACGTCCGAGAATATTAACACGTTCGGCGTGCACGTGGATTTAACGCTTCGAGCTCGGGTTTTAGTTTAGGTTATAATTTCATGCGAGTTTTGCAAAAGTCAGATATAAAATTTGGTAAAATCACACATCCATATACATTACTTCTTTGCGTATACTATATATGCGTGTTGTATATGCGTATGCACATGAGTGTGACAGGTGTATACGTATCTTCGAATTAACCAAGTATTAATTTATCCAACTAAAGATTTCATCTCATACGAAATGGTTAAGAGCAGATCTACTAGTATATCTTTTTTGCCTAGCGTCCTATTTTCTGATCTAAAATCATAATCAATTATAAATATACCACAAAAACTAAGAGATTGCAAATTTACATAAGAAATACAAGTACAAAATCAGATAATAATATAGATACTAAGAGATTACAAATTTACATTTACACCAATGTCTTTATGATATCGGTTAAAATTAAGCCTAAAATTAACCAACTACATGCGAACGTAAAACGGGTTTTTAGTGCGCTCCGACCTAGCCTTGCCGCTTAAGTTAAGATAAACTTTGAATCGTGCATCGAATGTATCAAACGTGCTTCGTATACCAACACGGATATATCCCTACAACGTAACATTAACGTGTTGCAGCAAGTATCATTTTCTGCTGTATCGCGGCGTCGTTGGTGTAAAACTTTCCAACACGATGCTTCTAATATTCCTGCATTTACGTGCAAACACGACTTGTAATACGACATTTATGTTCACCGCGACGAGGTATTTTGTACTTCGCACAGTCCGATTTTTATTTTTCTTCGGTAACAAGCCAACAACATATTTTCCGATTCTTCTTGATATAAAATTATTCGGTAAAATAATAAAAATTGAATATTTTTTCTTTATTCTTATGAAACTTCTCCTTTCAATAAGTTGGAATAGTCGGATGAAACTTTTATTCAAAATATGGATTCACGTATGAACATTTATAACGGCGCCCATCTCTATCCATGCATCTTAAAAGATTTCTTTTTTCAGAATTATTTTATATAACATAAAGCGTACAAATTTTAGCATTAGCATCAGCATCAGCATCTGGAATTTTTGGAACGATTCGTTGACTGATATCGAAATTATTAGTTAAATATTTACTTCTTCCTATCTGTAAACGTAGTTTTCCTATGCTAGCTTTTGTAAAACGATATTTCACAAAACATTACGGCGCACTCGAGATATTGGCATGTGCAAGGTATTATTTTTGAAGGAAATCGAAATAATTGTACAAAATGAGAATGAATAATTATAGTATTTCTAACCATCATTCTGATATATACTCGTATAAATTACGGAACAAAAAGCGTCAATTTTTCATGCATGGCGAAATCAACAATAATTAAATCTTTTCGTTTTCTTCTTCTGCTAATTTTCTATTTCAGTTTTTATGGTCCCTCTATTAATACTTTTTTATTCATTTATAGAATATTCCATGGTCTAGCTCGAGCCTCTGGACATTTTTATACTTTTTTCGTTATTCGTTCTATATTTTTTTCAATGGAATTGTGGTCGAGTGATTGGTGCGGTCATTCCGTTACTTTTGTTTCTCCTGTATTTTCTATTTCTTCGAAATGGTTTCTACGCACCATCGTTCTGTGTTGGAATCATAGCAGACATGGTTAAATTTTACTTGAAATAAAAGTAGAAAATGGCAACTCGAAATAATAAGCCAAGTTTCAACTAATTTATTACTTTTATTTTAATTCTCCAATCATTTTTTATCCTAATTAACATTTTCAAATAAAGTAATAAGTAATTTAGAACGCTAAATACTATATTTTTCATATTATTTGCTTAGTTACCTTGAAATAGTTACGAGTTAAATAAGAGAGTACATTTTTTAAACAATTATTTCCCAAATATTTTGTTCAAATAATGTTCGAACTCGCATCATTGCAAATCGTGTGCAAATGAAATTATTTCTAACTAATCCAAGAGTCGCATGTTCTTATAAAATACATATACAAACGTTATTATATTTTTACAGTTGTAATTTCTAAAAACATTTTTCTTAATAAGGTTTTAATACAGAATGGAAATAAAATATCTGAATTCGTAACATATATGCAAATATCCACAAACTTGAAATATAAACATCGAAACGAAATTGTGTATGTGTACTAGCACGATGTACGAAAATATCCCATTTAACCTGAGAAGAGAAATGGTTTCCGAAAACGTTCTCCTCCATCTTGTTGAATACATGCGTGAACGGAAAATTAAATCCAGACGCAAGTCGAATACTTTAGCGTACAATTTGTAAGCTGCCATGATATTTTTCATCTCGATAAGCGATGACGAGCGTCTAGTATCGTACCGCATCATGAAGTTGTTTAAAAGGAAAACAAAGTGATTTCACGGCATTAAATTAATAGATCCGACAAACGGGGAAGCTGTTTGCGACTTAAGTCTCCCTACGTGACTCCCGTTAAGACCGCCAGCTTATTTTCTTCTCTTGTCGATCATACTGAGCAAACAATTGTATCAAAATCTGTTTGAAACAATTCGATGTTCACCTTTTTCGCATGTACTACTTTCTCATATCAACGTTACCCTTCAACGGGTTACCAACACGTGTCAATTTAAAAATTGCGTTCTGCTTATTTCTAACACTTTAAGGGAATTTGAAGGAATTTCCTTAAAAGACACAAAACAGCCGGTGACGCCACGCTAGTGCTTGGTATAAGTGTTCATTTTCTACTACATATGTATGTATATATGCACAAGCTGATTTAATCTATAAATGCAAATTACTAGTAAACTAGTAAACTATCTGTTATATCGTGTAGAAAATGATTCAGTCAGGAAGTGGATGGTTTCGAGGAGGTCATTTTATTCTGTATCCTGAGTACCATTTTTTTCGAATACATTCTATCATGCTGGTTCTATAGTTATGAAAAGAAAGCGAACTAATTTTCTATCGATTTTTCTTCCAACGAATGTGATCTATCCTTTCTTGAGGAAGAAAATTAGGTATAAATTATTTTCCGATACGATACGATACGATACGATTTGCTGTGCCGCAGAATTTTAGTAATGAGTTTATTTGTGCCATGAAATGGAAAACGTTGGAAATCGCTTGTTTTGTATCGTAAAGCTACCAAGTAGAAAGATAATGCCACCACATTTATAAAGGCAAGGTAATATTCATCGTAAAAACATAGCTATCGCCATAGAACTGGATCGAATGACGCACTTTCTATGTGACCATATAATCTTATACCGTGATGAATGCAAATTTTTGTTTGAACTCTTAGCCATGACAGCATAAGATACGTTTATCTCTCTGGATATTTGTCCACGCAGCAAGTGCCGCTTCATATTGGCCAGGAAGTTGCGACCAAGGTTCGCTGTGGGTTAAAGAAACATCGGAAGAAAGAAGGTGGATTTATAGTTTATTAGTTTCGAAGCAACTAAGGAGCACAGGCTATTGGGCAAAGTCCATTGAAACTTCCCAATCTATAGGGATAATAAAAAAGAAGAGTAAAGCAAGACAAGAAAAGAGAAAGAGGGACAAGCAGTAAAAAAAAGCAAGGAAAGCAATAGGATGCGGACAAAACCCGCTCATACGGGGTGAAATTGGGAAACGCACAGGAACCCAAGGTATTGTCCTACTGAGAACATTTCGGACTGTGAAGGGTAGAGACCGGGCAGTTGCAAATTTTTTTGCTGTACTCACAAAACGTAGAAATATTCTACTCTATTCTTCTCCAGTTCAGATACGTATACTTTCAGTTTATTGAAAGAATGTCTCGACTAAATTGAAGAAATTTAAGAAATCTAGGAAATTATTCGATCATTTAGGGATTAAAAAATTGCTCCCCCTTTAAAGCGTAACTAATAATCTATGGACCATCAGGGTATCTAGACTATCGATATACGATATTATTCGTATGTACTTATCGATTACTATCTGAAAAAGTATTAAAGCAATGCCATTTTAAATTGTGACATTGCACTGGTCAAGTAATTTATTGAAATTCTGACATTATCTCTCTAGTAAATAGTTTACTTTTAGACTCGGTTCTCTCGGATATCTGAAAATTAACGATTTATCGAGTATATTATTTTCCTATCAAATCGTCCAATTATCTAATCAAAAGATTATATAAGTTTTGAAACAAATGTAGTCCTAGACATTTTTTTTCGACTTTAAGTATCATTTTGAACTTATTCTTCGAAGCTTTTTATACTATGCTTCTACTCTCTATTTATTCATCGTTTTAAACTTACACGTTATACGTTATATTACGTTTATAAAAATATAAAATTACACTGACCTTTACAGTATAATAAAAAGGTATAACAAGAAGAAAAGTTATCTTTGTAAATAAATAATTACTAATAATGAGTTGTTTAACTTGTCTAGTTAAAGGTAAAGTTTAACTTGCTACGCGACGGTCAAAAACGACATCGTGATTGCAAAAAATATCGATGAAACTCTTGCTATTCACGGGAGATTTCGTTTCCTGGTGGAAAGCTGGATGAAGTGAAAATGGCGGTCGGCCAAATTTTATATATTCCGTTCGTTCATTCGCGGACTGCAATTTGCAGCTCTTTACGATGTTCACGGGGTTGAGGTCCGTTCTTCTAAAGGAGCTATACGATTGGCCAAAACGCGTCGTCGGACACCCCCTTCCCTGTGTTGTTGAAATACGCTCCTACAGGATCACATTCACCCCGATGGGCTTAGGTGGCAGGGGATATTCGGATAGGAGGCTGAGCTTTTACGAGCTCTTGGCTCAGTTGAAATTTGTCTGGATGCCACCCGACTATCCTCAACGTCGCTCTCTCTTCCCTTTCCAGAAGTAAGGGGCAAATCAAGAGACAGCAAGTAATAAAAGAGTTGAATCACCCTTTCGCTTCTCTCTCTTTCTCTCTCTCTCTCTCTCTCTCTCTCTCTCTCTCTCTCTTTCTCATCGCTATTTCCTCACGTTCTATATGACTTTCTTCTACTCGAGAAAATATATCGCCGCCTTTGTTGAGATTTCACGAATCGTTAAGGAATCCGTGTCCAACATGAACGAGCAATATTGCACGTCTCGCTAAAAATTTCCCGACGCTCGTACGATTCGAATGGAAATTAGATATTTATGGAAATACATGCCGCACGTGTATTTTAAAAGTTACATATCTCCAGCTAGTTTTTGAAAGAAACGCGAAAAATTAATTGGAAGCTTACAACAAAATTATTTATATATATACTTAATATAAAAGCTGGAGGAAAGTAATGAACTCTAGGAAACAACGGACAAATATTATTTTCGTAATATTTGATTCTTAACCCTTAAAATTCCTCTTTGACCGTTTTGATGCTCTAACAGAGGATTGAATTTATTTTAAATTACGATACTTGTCAAATATGTGCGATATATAGGAATAATTGATATTATAAAAAAGATTAAAACGTTTTAAATGTATTATAATTATAAATGTCAATTATAAATGTTAAACGTGTTCGATAGATGTCATTTAATAGTAATGAAAACTTAGTAACTTGTAACGATATACAGGATTGTCAAATGATGTACGAGTATGTACAATGTAGATGTATCAGGATCGTCTTATTCGTTGCGTGTGAAGAGTTGTGCAAGGTGATTTGTTGATTTTTATAACGTGTAACATGTAATGACTTGTAAAATTTCGTTAATAATATTGGTTCAATTTATAAAAGCCACTTCTTTATGTCAAAATTGTATAAAGAATAATTAAAATTATTATTAGTAGAAATTTTCAACACACTACACATTTCCCTGATCAACGTTACATACAGTGTACTTGTGTCTGAGAACTCACTCAATCAAATACCCGCCTTGAAAAAGAAAAAGAACTGCGATTTGTAATTAAAGAAATAAATATATTGCTGAAATCGAAGGATCACGAACGACACACCGTGTATCATATATTTTTACGTGTCGTCGGAAGAGACATGGGGTATCCTTACTCCGAATCGTGACTTCTCGACCCCGAAACGTTTTGTCACTGCGTCGGCCTCTGAAACATTTATCACCAACCTTTTTCCGACCGCTTTCCCTTATTTCTTGTCCCTCGAATCGCTTCTATATCCTACGAAGATTCACAAACGAAACGCAAGAGATATACTTGAAATTCTCTCTATTTCTGTTTTCTTTTATTCTTTCGCTCTGAAACCGGACCATCTCTTCTCTTCTCTTTCCTTGTGACAAGAAGTAAACGAGAAAATGCAAGTTGCACGGCCACGAGCGTATCTGTGTGTATGTTCGTGAAATATGACATCCAGAGGGAATATAATTTCATAGGTGTATTGTCAAATACATAATTCCATGAGTTTCTTTTGATAACAAGGCGGGAAACGTCGTAATTCGAACCAGACGATGCAAAAGTGGTACTCTAATAAGATGTAAAATATATAGTAAGGAATTTCTTTCTGATTTACACTGTCTTTTTGAAATGAAAAATAATAATATTGACCATCGGGTACCATTATATAATGGACGATTATTTTTCGCAATCAATAGTCAGAGTAATGGATTCGCCCGAATTGCCCAACATACGTACGCAAATTACAGATCAATTACAGATATAAATCCAATCAAATGGTGAAAATAATACGGCCGAGTGGAGCACGAAGGGTATAGAGAGAAATAGAAAATCATAATCACTATATGATTAAACAGGAAACATCGCAATTGTGAAGTTACCTATACGAGCTATAAGCAGGAGATTTGCGTTCATAACCGAGCATTACGTTTTCTGCATGCGTCGCATTGGTTCGGTTATTAATAAAATTAGGTGTAATTAGCGTATCGATTAAATTATCAAGTGATTAAATTTTCATTGATTTACAACCAGCGGCAAATGCAGGACCAAACAATCGACCATTATACCGGTGTAAATATCGCACGCTCGTTTACCGTGAACGCCGAACAAAACCCCATGGATAATCGACGCGCTACGATATTATCAAAATGCACGATAATGACTCGCCAGCGGTAATTCGACGTCGTATCCGCGAACGATAAAATTAGCATGAACGAGGCTTTCGTGCGCGTACGTACCTAGAGTTCAAGAGTAACGGGCCATGAATGAGTACGAGCGAATTGCGCGAGAAATGGTGCATGAATGGCAGAGCCTTGAAAACACAGTGACAGCTTATGACACGTATATATTTCAGAATTTTTGGAAAATTCATCCGGACTCGTGGATGGCTATTACTTTTCAGCAATATTTGCAATTTCTTATAATAAATTGCAAGTTGTTCCTTTTTCTTCTTTTTTTTTCTTTTTTTTTCTTTTTTTTTTCATCAAAAGTAGTATTCTTTTCTTTTCGTAACATGTGAAATTTCTTAATGTATTTATATATTGTACGTGCCGGTTTACAAATTTTTATTCTGTAAACAATTTTTCAATGACGATAGGTATATTGATTACTTGGTTATTTGACTCTAGACCAATTGAAAATAAAGTGTAACACTCCATACATCAACCGATTCATCGGAAATTATTTCACGTTTGCGTTGCCGGGTAACGGATGCTACTCTGCCCCGATCTATAGTCAATTTATTTTCCTTTTTTATTTATACAATATCAAAATTGAAGGACTAAGTTTAGATCGAGTTACATAAAAATCTGGCCGCCTACCGCAGAAGGAAACGTAATCGTGGTCTAAATTTAAGTTTTAGGTTTTTCCGAATATATTTCGGAAATTAAAGTCGCGCGACGATTATTTGTATAGGAAACAGTTCTCGCAGCTATTGAAACGAGTGTAGGGAAAAAACTTTATTTATTTTTATTAGTTCTTAGAAGCTTTCCAAATCACCGAAGAACCTTCCTTAGGTTTAAAATCTTAATCCTCGATCTCTGGTATCGGCAGCTACGATGGTTTGGACGGAGTTACTGAATTCTAGAATATTATTAATATTCCACTGATGAAATATACCATAGTTGCATTGATATGAACACCTAGTCAGGATCGCAGCCAATTATCTCATATTTCTTGCCATATAATTAATAATTACACCAGTTATACAGTTAATTGTTTTCTCTATAGTGATACAATTAGTAATTATATATCAAATAATACCGATTGAGTGGAGAGCCACCCTATCCGCGACCCACCCATCCTCCTTTTACGCAAAAAATCTAAAATTTATTCATCATCAAATAAACTACTCCTCTTGGTGTGCGTTTGTACAATGTTCAAAATAAACAGCAAACGGAGGTTTAAGAAGAAAAACCGACGCGAAAACTAGAAACCTGACTAAGACGCATGAAAACCTAAAATCCATAAATTATATTAAATCTGAATCTAGTTGTAATTCTATATGGGGTACTGCTTTACATATATATCATATACATGTATGTATGTACATTAAAATTTTCGTCTTTTACTGTCGTGGAAATGAAAACTAATTCATTTTGATTATAATAATTAATTATGATTAAGGGTTAAACAAAAGGAACAAGAGAATAAGATGAAATATGTGCCATATAGAATTAACGACTACATAATACGTACATTCTACTATGCCATGCTTTTACCACCATCTTATGCTTTTACTACCACGTCATACCAAATACGTCATAGCAAATTGTAGCAAAAATAGAGGACCGTTTGTATCTTTTTAATCAAAGCTAGGAAAATTGAAAGCAACAATTTTAAACAACTGAATTTGAACCGAATCAAAAATTAAAAATTTGATTTGCATACTAAGATGAGAGAAAAACCGATTATTATAAAATCACTTGCTTCGTCTAACATTTATTATCTGTTATTTCTTATTCGACATAATGAGTCGAAAGATGTGCGCAGAATTTTTGTTACAAATGAACGATGATCGCGAATGAACTTTGATTCATGCAAACGAAATTCAAGTATTTATAATATTCTACATTACTGTTAAAAGACTGAAAATATTGTCATCGAAAAAAATTGTAAAAATCATGGTTTTAATAACGAACGACCATTAGTATTGATTCCAATGGCAATAAATTAGGTTTTAACTGACATTGTCAATGTAATTTTAAACAATATAAAGCGGGGTAAATTCGGATCCGTATAATTCTCTAAGAAGTTCTAAAAATTCATAATAAAAGTTGCAAAAGACAATCGCGATATCATAATTCGCTCTAATTCAACCATTCAAACCATAATCATTCTCTCGCGACACTAATAAAAAGCCGAGATATTATTTCGCAATTCTAATTCAACCCGTAATTAATCTCTTTCGCGACATTAATAAAAAAGACCGCGATTTGCCCAATGTGATAATGGCCGATATGTACATTGACAAAAAAAAAATCTACTACTACTACTACTACAAATACTAAAAACGAGCATAGTGACAAAGTAGTAACAAGAATGACTTTCCATGCTCTGGATGATCCAGAGGATGGAGAGCCGTTAGTAGTTGCCCTCTTGAATGGCAGTTTGCCGGGCCTCTTCGGCTCATAGCCTCTTCTTTCTTCGGGCGCAACCTAACCCCAACGATCACAGCGGTGATCGTTGCCCACTCGCAATGTGAGTGCTCGAGCAATAAACGTTCGTTTGGAGCCTACTCGCGACCGCGACCGCGAAATTCAAAAAATCGATAGACAAAACCAGAGACGAGAGCATGCTCTACTCGTGCCAGTTTCACCGTCAATTTTTCAAAATAGATTTCCAGAAACAGGTTGATCATGCGAAAACGCGCCTACCCGACCAGAGACTGTGCCAACCCGGCCCTACCTACTTATTATTAACAGACATACCAGAAGGTATACTACCTATCCTACCTAGTGCTATATTTAAAAATGGCAAAACAGGCACACCAACACACTCGCTCCACGGTTCTCACACAGACGCTCGGGCGCAAAGATCCTACACTGGAGAGAACGTCCCGGGACGCCTCCGACACCCGAGCTTAACACACATCATGCACACTCTAAGGTACGTACCGTTTTCCTGAAATCGACTGACGAAGGCTAGTGACCATTGCGTAAAACGCGATAAAACACGTCTGAGGAAATGATATCGTTAGAATAAATGTAAGTAAACTTGGAATTATAATTGTAATTTACGGCAATATTAAAAGCGTGGTTACACTTAATCGCGTGGATGATATTATCACAAATTGTGATTGTATCGAGACGTAAATTGAATCGATATATATCTCGACATTTTTAATATTTGAAGTTTTAACGAATAAGAGAAAGCGACGCAATTCCACGGCCTAACAACACACACACATAATGTGGAAAATACGTCGTGCACGATACACTAACACATCGTCAGTCGCTGAGAAATTATTACATTAGGTATGATCATCGTGCCCAATGTCTTTCTCCCATTCAAGTAGCACCTGGGCACGTGAATGAGCTCCTGACAATGGGCACGGAAAGGGTTAAACCTGAAAATCCTGATCTAAAAAGATGATTAGTTTGTGTAATTTTTATTTAACGGACTAACGTTCTTTGATTTCATATTTTACTACTTTGTATCTGATTAAATCTACTTTATTAATTTAATAGTACCCAAGTAACTCTACTTTATTAATTTAATAAATCAGAACAAAATTTTAATATTGCAAAAAGGTAGCGTTAATTGAGAAAGACTGAGACTCGATCAAATGGAATAACTGACTCTAAATATATTACTAAGAAAGAAATATTCCCAGGCGATCTCTTTATCAAAGCATATACTCGAAAGTGCAGAAGCAGTGGTCAAAATTATTGTTTTGATTAAAAAATCTGCCTGTCGCGAAGTGTCTTCTTGCACGTAAAATTTCACACATTCTTGTACGGGAAAAAATGAATTTTAACTCATATTTTAAATTCTAGCCAAAATGAAATAAACGAACGTGACTTAATATTGTCACGAAAGAGAAAATGAAATTGAGGAATATTCATTGTTTCGTATATTGCCTGTATCGTCGTTATCATTGAGTGACAACTGCAGCTTTCATAACAACGAAATCGGAGGGTATCCGATTTCTCCACTACAAAATGCTCAAACGAGATCATTTTAATATCTCTTAATTGTACTAAAATTCATTGCTTAAGATTAAGTATATTTATGTCATACAGCTATATTCACGTAGATATTTGCCTTCTGCAAATATTTATACCGAATACTAATATACATATTTATAAGTACCATGAATATATTCTCAAATGTATATATTTAAACTAGCTATTGAAAAACCAATTACTATAATCGCGATATGCAAGAAGACCTATCCTGAACTAATATAAATAAAGATTTGAAAAAAAATGTTACTACTCACGGGTATAAAAAATACCCGCGGTCACTATGCTCGCAAGAAATTCTACACAATACAACCAGTCACCCGTGTCGATTCGGACCTTTCATCCTACGACATGATTGAGTGACCGGAGGGACAGAAATGCATGCGACTCACCGTTCGAAGCGGAGAAACAGAGGACGTTACCATCGATACTGCGCTATCTCAGCGAATGTCGTCAGGAAGACTAACATCAGGCTGGAACCGTTGAAAATCCAATGGTGGAAATAGAGATTGCGAATAATCTGTTACAAAACAAAACACGATGAGTGATTGCTGATTATTTGAAAAGTTGGAGATAATGAAAAATAGAGGTTTATTAATTTTAGTAGCTTTAGTAATAATAAAGGTTGGAATTCTAATAAACTTTGATAAGTATAAAAACTGAAACTCTAATATCAAAGTTTAAAATCTAAAAATTAAGAATCTAATGATTTCTGAAATATGTTAGTCATTTGTTTCATAATTCGGTATTAAGACTTTAACACTTATTTTATTTTAATGAAAGAATAACCTCAAAAGATCCTAACCTGCCAAATTTTCAATCAAATTGTATTTCTTAATTGATAGTGTTGAAAGAAAATACACAGAATAGACATAATTCAAGTACGATATGTAAATATACTTGCATTCTTGGCTTTTGAGCCACCGTTAGAACAGTCCTAAAGAAGATGAAGAAGTTGAAGCAGTGATATGTCTATAACAAAACATAAGAGATCATGAATATTGTTAATACATAATACAAACTTGGATCTTTAACGATGATAAAGACTGAAATTCTAATAAACTCTAACAAGTAGTGTATATTGAAATTCTAACATAAAAGTTTATAATCAAAAAATTGAGAATTCAGTGATTTTTGATGTGTATCAAACAGTTTTATTGTAATTGAATGTTAACACTTTAAGACTTAATTTCAATTAAAAAAACATTTATAGTTTTTTAAATTATCGATCACTTTTATGTTGTAATTAAGAATAATTCAAACAAAATACAAAAAACTGAGCAAATTGAAATACAATACATAAAACTACTTACATTCTTGAGCTCCTGGAGAGGCTTTATCCTCTTGAGAGATGCACCGACTCTAATACCGAAAACGAACATTCAAATATATATGTATATATATAAAGAAAAATAAAAGATTACGTTACCACGACCGCTTAAAGCATAATCGGCGAACAAGAAATCTAATATCGCGTACAAATTTGTTTCATAAAATTTTATTACTTTCGCGTGTTATTATTCGATTGAATTTAATCAAAACTATCGTGATTTGAAAATATTGAAAAATACTTTTACGTAGCAAACACTGACTCTACAAACCGCATTTCGCGCGGTCCCAAATATTCTCTGAAAATAAAATTGTGTAATGGCAGCCTGGGGAGGGGGGGGGGGGGGGGGCGTGTGTGTAAGAAAAGCGAAATATCGTTTCGATATTTTTCTGCTATTCTCTATCGAACGTTTATGATATTTAGAAAACACTGCTATTTTCTTACATTTAAAAAATTATTATTAAAAGATTCGAACAAGTATGAAAAATATTACTTGAAAGTTATGACATATTTCTCCATACCGAACAAAAGTTTACAAATACCGTGAATGCAATGCAATCATTTGCAAGAATTATACTGTGAATGTTCGTTATTAGAATATGAAGTAGGATATACACTCCACTAATACACCATAGTCGCGTATTGTAAATACTCGAAAATATTTGCAAAAATTCAAAAGTTCACAACTAAATATACTTAAAGAATACAACAGAAACACGCACGAAACCTTGCTTTGACGTACTTGAGTCCACTAGCGCGCCACCTCTATGAAAAAAATATAAGCTACAAAGTTGCAAGTATATGACGTTAACTATAGAAAATTCACATAATATAGCAAAATAATTTGAATTTTATATGTGAATGTTACGATACCTATCGAAATAAGTTGAAACTATTTTTATTAGGATTCCTATGTTTCAAACTGTCTACACGAGTTTGTCGTTAAATTATCAAGAATTCTATATCGCGAATTACATTGAAAAAATACAATAATTCGTTACAAATTCGTTTGAAACAAGAAAATGATTTCATATATTCGAACTAGAACAATGATTTATTTAATCGTATTTATTTTCGTCTCAGTATTCCAAATAATCACGAAATTATTTATTATGAAATATGTATCAAATATATTTTAAAGTAAATATAAATTGTACGTCAAATGTTACCCATGTTCGAATAACAAGGCAATCGAATTCTTCATACACAGCTGTCTTAGTTAAAATAAATTAAACATTACCAAATTTCCATGAAAATTCATCGAATTGATCATTAATCGTCGTTGCGTCCATATATTATTATTCCTGTTACTTCTATGTTATCCCTGCTATCGATCAATAACCTGCACAAAAATAACTACAAGTTAAAACAAATGTAGAAAATAATTAAATGAAAACACAATCAAACTCAAATTTTATTACGAAAGATTACGATAGAAGCTACCGGTAACAGTATCATTTAATAAATAGACGACCGAAGAAAAATTAAAACAAAGAATTTCAGAAAATCACTTAATTTCATTATCTTAATGTTCAATGAATCATTAAATAAACGTATATTAATCAAACGATATTAATAACGAGATATAGACGATGGTAAACAATATAGTAATGAATAGTACGAAAAACATTAGTAATGATAATAATGAATAAGCGACGCCATCAATAGGTTAGTATACGTTACAAACCTGACACAACGCGATCCATGTTATCGATACGAAATGAGACGACCGAATGACTCCTTGTACCTTCGTTTCGCTGAGCAGCGTGGAAAGTGGTGGGGGAAGGGGTAAGAGACACACTAGCCCGTGGCACAAGCAGGTACACAGTTAACGATTACACGCAGTTACAGATTAACGATCTACACAAAGAAAACTATTATAAGTTAAAAGCATAATTATTTTTTAGTAACGGGTACATGTTGTTATAAATGAATAGTATAATTACTAATTAATAATACATATAATGATAAATATAATTAATAACGAATTGTTATTAATGAATAGCGTAACTATTATAAATTATTAAATACTAGTTTATTTGTTAAAAATTAATACAGATTTCACGAGAAGAATTTACTAAACACAATTTATTCAAATCATTTTTCTTTGTAATATTTACTAGTTACGATAGATGATAGATGATAGAGAAGGATTTAAATGTTCGATGAAAAACATCGTTCTAAATCAGAACAACATTTGTGCTCGTTGGACAGTTATGAAATGGAAAAAATGAAACAGAAATTCACAAGTATCGATAACAATTTTTTCAATTCTTTTCATAAACCTAAGAAATACATTAAAAAGAGAAAAATACGGTTGGTTGAAGAACGATTCGTATAACGGGCCAGGGTTAAATATTCGAAATACTAAATCGTAGTCGTTGGATAAGGTAGTGTACCTACCTCGAGGAGCGGGATTCCTTGATGCTAACAAGGCGCAGGATGATTCACTTAAAGCTGTTCTATGAACTACTTAGCACACACGATGACGATGATCCTTTAATTCAGGGTGAAACGTGGCACAGGCAGCCGACGATGCGAATAACGGGATAGCGGATAGAAAGTGTAGCTGATAGCGGCGCAGCCAAAAGGAAATGCTAGGGAGGGGTTGTCTCCGCTTTAATAAGACGCACCACCCGCTGAACGGTTTCGAACTTTGGATCGACTTTGATTAGAGCATCCTGCTAATGACAGGGGATCGACCGGCGTTTAATCTAATATTCAAAACTGTCTGGGCTAACTCATCAGGAACAGAATATTAGCTCCTCGATCTCCGAGGGCGTTGGTAAACCTATCCGTGGTTGCATTCACCGATCCTTGATGCGGAGCCCGCGTTTCACCTTCACATCGTCAACGACCTCCAACAGGATATTACGAGGAGTTTACCTCTTCTCGTTTTCGCGAGAAAATTAGGAAAAATTTATTCGCTAGGGGAGCCACGTCCCTTCTTTTCTGTCATCGACAAAAGCTATACGCTGGACTCGTTACACTGCCAATCGGTCGGAAGTTTCCCTTCGACTCGATACCGTCGAACGATAGGCAACGAGCACGCGTTCGACGATTTAAATCGTCCATCATAATGGAATGGTCGAGCGTTATAGGGAACCTTTCGGCAAGTTATTTTCGCGTTTACAATGGCTGTTTGGAATAAGTTTTGTAGGCTATATTAGAACGATGAAAACGTCGAGTAAGGTTTTCTATAGAGCACAGAAAGTTTATCCGGTAATATAATAGCGTATATTTATGTCTTTTTATATGTTTATAAATTATCAATGGAAACATAGAATTTGAATATAATTTCTTACTTACACTTTGTTCCAAGTTACAGAACCAAGCTGTTTCTAGAATGATTATAGACGAAAATAACAAAATACCAAATATTCTGGAAATAATGTAGCAAACAAAAAGTAAAGTATGTCACGCGTTATTTCGCCTTTAAATTTCTCATAAACGCGTAAGAATCTTCGCTCTATCCATAAGAGTATCAGTGACTAAATCTTAGTCACCGATTATGAAAGTTAACGGCTAAGAAAAGAAAACGCATATTAATGTCATCAAAGGTATAGTAAATAATATAATAAACACAGTTGAGTGAACTATATGTTTTTTTACGAAAAAAAAAACTCTTAACTCTCGTGGAAAATGTACATGTTAAATAACAGACATCTTCGTTTTCATAAAACACGAAAATGTAAATTTAACATTTTCTCTCTCAACATGCTGAGTTTTTTCCCGGCTACTGCAAAAACTTAAAGTCTGCGTAAGTTCATTGATATCATTCTCCGAGTACTCGAAAGAGAATCAGAGTACAGAGGAGCGTGTAGGGGCAACGTAGACACGTTTAATTTCAACGAGATAAACTTTTTCGTTTCTCGACAAGCTCATTCCGGATAAACGCCGTTAGAAACGGCGGAAGAATTTCGGGTAAATCGAGCGAAGAGAAACAACGACGAGTCCGTGGCATATATGCTTTAGAATAGAGCACATTCGACTGTAATTTGATGAAAAGCGATAAAAATGGGCAGGAAATCCGCGCCGCGAATATCTCGGTATTATTCCGGAAGCGTATTTCGACGCGTCAGGATCTTTGCAATTTTCCTCAAAGCTTTTCAGCCGCAAGCTCATCTCGTGTAAGTGCTCTCACGGTTTCGATGTTCAACCGTATGTACGCTCGCCGAACGTCGTTCGCCGCAGAAAGCGCTGAAAAGGGCGCGAAGGAAGGGATCGAACGGTAGTTAGATTTTACGTTTATCTTTATTGAAAGCCAGGTTGAAATGCGCGAAATTGCGGCCCGGTTAATCGAAGACGCAAATCGAATCTCCGACGACGGATATTCTTCGCAAAGTAATTTCGGTAATCCGTCGGTGAAGGAATCGATGGCCCTCGGTCAATCGAAACGATTGACCACAGAAAACCTTTCATCTCTTCCTTTTTTTTTTCTCTCTCTTTTACGTAAGAGAATCTTGCGAATCTTCAACAATTCAGGATAGTTGTTCAGTTTTCTCTGTTCCATGAGATTCAGTACTACGAGATAAGAGGAAACATTATAAACATTACTTGGAGGTACTAGAAATTAGCTTTTCTACCATATTGCGATGCAGCGAACTGACATCCTTTTTAAAGCGGCCGAGATCGATGACTGTTAATGACAAGCATAAAGGTACTAGGGTGTATTTGTTCTACAACTCACGTATGTATGCAGCATTGGTCTTAGATAATTCGAAATACTTTCTAATATTATCTATCTCTTTCAATCTATGTACGAAGAGAAAAAAATGATCACCTATGTTTCTCGCTTTATCAAAACTATGTCCTCTTATTTGGTTTAGGAATTAAATACCTATTTCTATCATGTTCATGTATATTCTAAAAATATTCATCTATAAAATTAATCGACTTATTCATCAGGGATTTCTGTAACAGATTCTTTCTATTTCCACTTCGTAACAAAATACCTCTGTTTATCTAGCAAGTGACGAATACTATTTAAAAATAAAAAATTATCTTTTTCTGTCCTTAATAAATTAGTCGCCGAAGAGATTAATACGATTGGCGACAGAATTTCGTAAAAATGATACTATTTCCCGAATGTCGTCATTTCTTTGTTTCCGCAAAAAGAATTCAGGCAACGTTTACATTCGATCGTTACGTAAACGATACCCGTTTACATTCATGATTCGCACAACGATTAAACATACCTGGAAACATAGATAGCAATCAGGGAAAGAAACAAGCTCAGATACGAGTTGGCACAGAACTTCCGAGCTTTCAGGACGACTAACTGGACACCCTCGGGCCGAGTGACGACACATCCTTGATACGTTAACTTGCACGAGTGTAATTTCCGAGGTGAACCATTCTCAAAGGACTTATCAGCAATAACCGACAATCTATGCTTTCTCTAAACGCATTTTTTAAATGTGAATTTATCTGTAATTACACCGGCTCCGTTTTCTTTGACCAGGCCACGCTCGAAGCCAGCTTTGGCGCGAGAAAATTTCGCTAATTACGATCTTCTTTTGCCGGGAATGCGACCGCTGCGAGAATGTGGTAATTGGCAGCTTCCGACGAACGCCTCGAGGAATTATGTTCTTTAGGCTTTTCGTCCGTCTTTCTGCTTTCATCACCGTCCAACAACTAATTGCTACGATATTCGTGAAACGTACCGGACCATTTTTCCACCTAGATAGCGTATCGATTAAAATAAATTCGTTGCGTTACATTGAAGAGACCAAACGAAATATGTGTCCATGTGGAATAACAAATTTGGCCTCCACCCAATACAAAAGAAGTATTTGCGTTACGGTATATCCTCCTCTATATCTACCGCGCAACTTTTCTATATAAATTTTTTTATATCGTTATAAATATCGTAACAAATATTCAAGGTGGACGTTACTTGGTATAGTTATTTAGCATACGTATATGGTAAGAAAGAACATTTTGACAAGTACTTCGCCCCTCTAAGGTTCTGGGATAAGTGCGGTGCGGTGCTTTACCTTCCGCTTATCAGGAGGCATCGATCCCTTCGCCACTGCATGATCCAATCCTTTAAACAAAGTCTCTATTCTTTGACAATGCGATATCGGGCCATTTGCCAACAGTCTACCTCTCTGTCAATTTATCCTTCGTCAAAACGTTTTATGCATCCTCTAACAGTGATGTCGCTGTTTTGAAACATACTTGTCGAACATATTCGTGGCAGCGATGAAAAAACGGAAATCGAGTGTCTCCCAGCGAAATTTCAGATTCTCGATGATAATATTCCCTTCTTCTCGCTAGTGCCATTTGACTTAGAAAACCGGCCAAGTGTGGAATATTTAAATTCCTACCGTCGGAAATTGTTCCACCCTCGCATGCTGCCGCGTAGACACGCTTCGTTACCTCTTACGATTATTGCACGAAGGGTAGAAAGCACCTCATATGACGCATACCGAACTGCTGCACTTCCACGACGATATTAATATTTCGTGTCGCGATGTTATATTAATACAGCTCACATATAGAGTACCTACTACACGGCAAGTGCCGTGTTCTCCAAGACTATCGTAAATCGTGGCCAACTTTCTACCATCTTATGACCAATTCCGCTTTCTAAGGATCTGCAGAGACGAAGAATAGGGGAAAGAAACGAATGTGAGTACGGACGAGGCTGGTTCGATGCAAAAGAGATAGGTGCGGAAAATACGAAGCTATAAATAAGTTTAACGTTATTAAATAAATTACTTAAATTTATGCAAAAGCAGCACAAACTCCTAATCCCGTAGCATAATATTTAAAGCGAGAAAATTTAAGCACGAAATAATCCTGAAAATTTTCCACGACACTTCTCGTCACAAGTGGTATGTTTGTCCATTTACAGTTTTTTCATTCGTGAAAGTTTAGCTAAAACAGCGATTTCGCCAGAATCTCTCCTCCCTGTCTTCCTCCCACTCTCCGTTTCACTTGCCACATCCCTGTTTTTCCCGCATTCAAATGAATATTGCAGTTAGGTGGAACTGAGTTGGTACATAAAAGTGTGGCACCCTGTTTGGTGGCAGATAAATTATATCTGGCACCGTAAAAACTTTTATAAATACAAGCGCGGTCGGCCGCCCCACGCGTTTTCTTGCAATCAGTGTGAGTGATAAAAAAAGAAAGAGAGAGAGAGAGAGAGAGAGAGAGAGAAAATAACACCCGGAGTTTTCCACTTAGCGACGCGATTTGTTATTCGTCTCGGAAGTTGTCCCGAGTAGACAACGACAATGGGGGGTGCAGCAAGAATATTGCGCCGACTTGGTATTTTTTAATTTATCTGGCTACTGTATTTTACGCCACGCTACCATAAACATATAACCACGTAAAAATATGGAAATGTGAAAACATGACACTGCAACAATACGAAAATATCAAATGGTAAACTGGCGAAAATAAACAAGTTGCTAGGATACAGCGGCATATTTTTGTCTAGAATACAAATAAAACAAATTATTCTGTTTTCCTGCACCGAACCTAAAAACATCGAGACAAATAAGAATAAAATTAATCGAAAGGGAATTGAATAGGTACTGTAATAAAAATAAAGTTACGGGTACATAATATATAGAACGACCTAGAAATAGATCCAAAGTAGATAGTACTATGAAAAATCTTTGTGAATATATGTATTATGTGTGTGATAGAGAACATTTTGGAATTTCATTAGCGCTGTAATAAAACACAAATGCCACGATTATCTTGGCAAAATTTGAGACTAATCCGAGGATAGATAGCAAGCGTATACTGTATAAAAAATTGGTATTAAATCGACAGAATAATCGTCTTAAAGATGTAACAAGTGTCCAGGGCAATCCATACAGATATCAAGGCTTATTAACACAAGTGCAAATATTACGTTTTTGATGATAAATATAATATTGACAAAATCGAAATAGCAACGTAAAATCGATCGAATACGAAAGAAAGTATGTAAATATAAAGTACGAACATATAATATAGTGCTACCGCAGTGCTACCAAATTTGCAAGATGATCGCTTGGTCGATGTAACAACTTCCGTTTACTCGTCCACAAAACGGTACTCGCGAAATTTATTATTCCATCCGAAACGAATATAAAGGCTTCGTATTATCAGCAGCTCGTTGGTATATCTTTTATTGCGAACTACGCGCATGCAAATAAAAGAAACGGTCTCGACGACAACGCGTCGCGAACATCGGTATGAAACAGTATAAAATATCGATGTATCTACCAACTACGCGTATATCTGTA
Organism: Bombus huntii; assembly: GCF_024542735.1. NCBI lineage: Eukaryota > Metazoa > Arthropoda > Insecta > Hymenoptera > Apidae > Bombus > Bombus huntii. The sequence continues at coordinate 18,259,028 of NC_066243.1, forward strand.
CGATATGACGAATGTCAGTTGTTACACGACAGCCGTGCGATGAAAAGCGTCAAGAGAACTGATGATTTACCGCGGCGATTGATGTCAGTTTCAGCAGGAACAAATGGATTGATTCTGGAAAGTGATTTGGCGCGTGCTACGAAATTATCGAAATTATCCAAGGACGAGACTTTACGTGTTGGTAGCCATCATCGTATCTGAAATTAAGTTGATTTATTAAGTGATTATATATTTAGGTACGTCTTTCTCTGTTGAAAGTAGAAGGTGAGAAGATGAATTCTTCGTATCGGGTCGAGTAATGTGTTCGTTCGCGTTTTTTCAAAATGATCGGCTACCAAGTGTTATTATTTAGGTGCATGGAATTTATTTATTGCAATCTAATCTTCCGTAACCAAATACATATACTTTTCACGTTCCATAGACAAATCGGCTTGTTTATGGACGAGTCTGATACTCTACTATTTTAAATTTTCAAAAACTCTGAAATAATTACAAGATACTTTCGTCAGGTTGGATGCTTTAAACTTCGTTTGTAATATTTCTACGTAAAAAATAAAAAATTTGACGCTGTTCACTTTTTATACCAATCTATCTTTTACTGCCAAATGCCTTCGTTAGATTAAATTTGTTCGTATAAAATTATTCATTCCATATTCGCGTAAAACATGTCCCGGAAAATATGATCGTACCGTGGCACGAATTTAACAGGGTCGCTAATATAAAGGAGAACGAAATTATTATTCAATTTAATAATTGCAGAAGTTAATATAGAAGTTTATTGAACAGTCTGCACGAAGATCTAGAAATTCATCGTGGCGATGTCTTGCAAAAAGTTCTGCTACTATCGGAAAACTCGGTTGACCGAAGACTCAGAGTGTTTAACGCCTGCGCTGGAGATTTTCACGAGAGCTCATCGTTTATTAAAAAATTTTATGGACTTGTACAAGTTCGTCCGACGATCGCTTAATTAGCAATAATTTCATACGATGCCAAACAGCTCGTTTGGCATCATATACAGAAAATAACTCAAGGAATAACTGTATTTGAAAAAATCAGGATCCACGAGGGGAAATGTTGCGGCGTGAATTACGATGCGGTTCCTTTACACGGAGCCCTGGATATTGTGGCCACGGCAATGACATCAATAGTCTGTGGAAACGTAAAAAAGGGATCTCAACGATCTGGATTGTTTCGTAATATGTTCCCTTGCGTTCGCTGTCAAGATATGGAAGTTCTGCCAGAAGAAATTGTTCGCAAAGTAATAATTCAAATTTAGATTTTAAAGAATCGCGATATTTACTAGATAACACATTTGTAGCTCTTCGGGTTTCCCGAACAAATTAAAAACACGATCGAAGCCCGAAGAACCACACGTATGTCGTATAACGATAAAACATTTCTTTCGTCGTAATCGTTGATTGAAAAATGTACGACTATCAATTTTATCGTATCATTTCCTACGGCTGTTGATATTTCGTATCATTTTTTTGTTTATCGAGACAACGATATTTACTGCACTACCGTGATAAAACGTCAGGACACGTATTTGTATTATATATTATATTTTAATTACAAAATTGCGATTAACTCGAACCGAAATCATTCTATTCCTTATAATTATCATAGCTACATAAGATAGAAGACAATTTCATATTATTATTATGCATAAATATCAGCCGTCTAATTATAATAATTATTTAAAATATGAATTTATTTTCTCTCTCTCTCTCTCTCTCTCTCTCTTTATATATATATATGGGATGACCTAATATATACCATTTCTGTGTACTTGTTTTACTACAAATAGGTGGATATAATTATGACGTGTTTAGAAAGGTGCTGTGCCATCGAGAACATTACACGTCGAATAAAAGATGTCTTATGTATTTTGGAAAGATTAGCACCTTGCGCAATGTCAGAAAAATTTCAAACGTTATCGCTCCTTTTAAAAGAAATAATGAGAAAGCTGATTTGTTGTGGTCAGGATTTAGAAGGTAATTTTTTGTTCAGTAGCGTACTATCACGAATCGTATTTTTACAAATAAATCGGATAAATTGGGCGGAAAGCAACGAAAAGGGTGAAACTAACGATACATTAAATTATAAGTTCCCGTAAACGGAGAAAAAGTAATTGCGAACTGGCGAGAAGACCTTTCGAACAGTTAACGGGATTACGAGGTTTACTAATGAAGTTGGTATTAATTATGCGAGTTCTCGAGTTTTACGAGATTTTTATGACGTCGTTGTAGAACCGTTCGGCAATACGCAGACCAAGCTGATACTAAATCTTGTGAATAACTTTATTCGTGACTGGAGCGAAAAGAGGTCTGGATCGCGACCCTGTCTCAGGATCTGTAGATTTTGCGATCGTGTGGTTAATGAAACCACTCGACAGTGGGTATGTAATAATTTCAATATTTAATAACGATATATCGATCGTTAATCACAGCTAGCCTCTAATAACGAAGATAAAAACGGAATTGATTATAAAATTAATAGAAACTTCTCCTAATAATAAATAAAATTGTATATAATTTTTAATTATCGTTAGGGGCTTTTATTAATTACACGTTTTATTGGATACACGTATAACGTTTAGGGACTTGAATAATTTTAACGAACCATGAAACCTAAATAGAATCAAATAGATTTATTAGCGAATAGAGAAAATCCGCTAAATAAGGACAGATACACCAACAAAATATTTATTTATACGTAGCACTATTAGCATAGTGTATATGAACAAAAATTATATCAGATAAATATGCAGATTTTATTAGAATTATACATACTTATACATACATATTTTAATCATATAAATCAAAAGCTATTTTTATGATTTTTCTATCAGTAGTTGTGTATCTTTAAGTAGTTGTTTATCATTTCACATCAATTTTTCAATCGGAATATCTTTCATTATTATATTTAAAAATCATTATAACGCTAACGATTTACGATGAAAAAATATACGTATAGTTTTTACTTTGCCTGGATAATGTTACATATTGCTTGTCATAAAATTCTTAAACTTAATCGAAGTCAGTGAAAGAACCTCCTCGAGAAATCTTTAGAGAAAAGTTTGTGGATCTTTACTAGACTTTCATAAACTCCTTTAAACCTTGTTAAGTTTAAAACATCTTGAACTTTTTAATGAAATTTTCGAATTTTAAACCTACAATTTGCTCTAACTTAATAAGTTATTTATAACACAGGTTGTCTCAGTTTGCCTCAAAGCTTCCTCTACCTCATTGAAATAAACAAAAAAGTCATCCGTTTTACAACTCGAAACTTTACTTGAGTATTCCAATTTCTTCGTTTTATTCTTCGAAATAACATTTTAAGTATATTCCATTCATTAATTTTCCTTAATAATATTTTGACAAACATCGCGTTATCGTTATCTATAATTATTTATAAAATGTGAATATTTATTTGTAAGATATAAATTTTGAAAATTTTTAACGTAGAGACAACTTGTTTGTGTCTTCGTAGAGTGTTACAAAACTCGTATTCTATCTATGTAAGTTGTACTACAATCTACAATAAGGTACTGTGTTTGCTTCCATCGCGTCGCATCTCGGTCGATACATATCATAAAGATATTAGAACTCTTTACAGAAAGCGAGATAAACACGAGACTGCGGATTTTTATAGAAATTCATATTTTCACAAATACGAATATCACAGATAAGAATAGAACCAAGGCATGTTAATATTACGAACAGTACTATACCTTAGATATTTTATATACTTTTGCATATCACGCGCATTTCTGTATCGTCAAGTTTCTCATAATTGCATAAAAATCCGCTGTCTATATAGAAACTATAGAAGATCGTTCAATTCTTATTATAGTGCATTTACCTCTTACACGTATCGAGTTAGAATTGTCCTGATTTTACCAAAACGTCGATTTCATTTCACCAGGGGACATTTTGCTGCAACGAAGCTAAAAAATTTCACGACATCCGTATAGAATGGATTCTACGTCAGTCGATTACGTCAGTTAGTTACACGAAAACAATACTTGGTCAAAATCTGAACAATATAAAAGACAGATCCATAAGACTTCTCTGATCGACAGGACGCCAGTAAAGACGAAGCGATCGACTGGGGGCCAAAATCGAAATCTTCGAGGAACGAACGATTCGATGACGATTCAAGAACATACGCTTCCGTGGAAATATCCAGGGCTGTAGATGTCACAGATTATGATGACAGTAGCGCGAGATTCGACGAGCGTACGAGCGTGAAGGAAAATCTAGAGAGTCCCGATCGAACGATAAAACATCGATCTGCCGGTGAGATAGGTGAGACACGTCGCGCGGAAGCTGAAGTGTTCTCGAAGAAAACAAAGATAGAAAGATACGACGATTCGAGTCGGGAATGGGATAAATTTGACAGAGCCGAGGGCAGGGATTTAACAAAGACAGCAGCTGGTACGTTGGAGGGAAAGATGAGAGGAAAAATAAAGAGGAACCGCGATATCGACAGAACCGGCGAGTATCCTATCACGCCAGATGGACGGGAGGAACGTGACGATGTTCCGTATAAAAGTAAGCTCGACAAGATCCGTGGATCGCGTGGTTTACGTGACACGAACGAGGAACGAGCAGCTGCTGGAAAAATGAAGAAAATTAAAAGGGACGCGAAGTATTTGAGCCAGAAGCGATTGGAATACACGGAATTCTCGGAAACGGAATCCGAAGCAACTGGAGTTCATCGATCGAGAGAAGGGGATAAAGGTGTACCGGTGATAACGAAGAAATCACCTAAAGAAAGAAGAAAGAATAAATTACATGGGCATGCATTGGTAGAGAACGAAAGGAAGAAAATGGTCGAGAAGACGACAGACACGGATATCGAAGAGAAAACAACCGGCCGGCGAAACAGGAAGAAGCCACGAACGGAGGAGGACATCGAGCTGGACGAAATGACGGATACAAGCGAGCGTAAAGAGGCTGATGGACGAAAGAAGAAGAAGGCAGATGCGTTTGACAATGGAAAGAAAGTGGTATCTTATACCTTCGACAAAGAAGACAAAGTTTTGAAATCTGGTGGAACGCAGGATGGACGCTCGAGCAACGAAAGGAACGAAACTGAGTCTATCTTAACGAAGAAACATAGGGACGGTAGGTATACCTACATTAGGCTGTATACGTACATTATGAGAAGGAGTAGCAAAATTTCGAATCGTCAGTGATCTCTCGTAATCTACAGTTTTACGAATGTTAAACGCCAAGCTTTTGTACTTGGTACAGAGAATTAAAAAAATTGCTATATATAAAAAATAGCTAAAGTATTAAAACTTAGAGAGTGTAGTTCGACGCAAAGTGTACTCAGGAACTTGTTGTCTGTCCGAAAGAAGTTTCGCGTACAACGTATAGAGTAACAGGCGTAATGATGCAATTAAATTTCTCTTTGCGTGCGAAGTTAAGCGTGGTGTAAGCAGCGCCGAAGATAAATCAACGCTCGATTCAGAGAATCAGAATAAGAAAGAGACAAGCAAATCGAGTAAGAAGGAACATAGACGGTCTGGTTCGGATAGAACTGAGGATAATTCTAGCAAGACGTATGGATCTCGTTACCACAAAAAAAGAGCGATATTCAGCGATATCCAAATCGGTAAGGTGAATTATTGTTTCCAAGTGATTCGAGATTCCGAAATCGAAAAAATTCATTTTTTACATATCTGATTCGCAATCGTTGCACGTAATAGTTTGATTTGTAACATTTAGGCACATTAAATGCGCAAAAAGCACGCGACATTTATGGATGTAAAATATGTAAGTATGCACGACAGATATATAAAATACATCCACGCTCGTAAGTATAAGATGAATATTATTTCGAACGGCACCGACCGCCGATCGGGACGAGATAGGTATCGTCGGACGAAATAGCAGACTCGACATATAACGTTTTAGTTTCGGGAAGCCTCTAGTTCCACTCCAGCTCAATCTCTATACGTACGTGTATAATACATTATCGATCGCGATTTGATCGAGTACACGGATGATTTGATCAGGCTACAGATATTTTTCACGACGAACATGAGAATATATGGATACTCTTCGATACAGTGTCGTAAATCCAATTACTTCTTTAGTTTCAGCGATCAATTTAATTAATTAAATTATTTAAATTTGATCTTTGCTGCATAGTGTTTCCTTCGCGTAAAAATAATGAATTTTTTATAATAATAGGCGCAGGAATCTATTTTCTATAAAATAGCAGTTGGCCGACTTCCACTATTATGATTCGCTCACAGAGACAAGCCAGCTAGTAACGTATTTCTATGGTAAAATAAAATTTTTTAACTCAAAAAACATTTCTGTAGAGGAATTTTCTTCGTTTTCTCGACGTCTAGAATCAAACCCGGATAAAATAACAAAATTGAGTTGCTGCGCTGAATATTTTCCAGTCGTATCCACCTTAATCAGCAAATTACATACTCAGCCTACACAGTAACGCAGCTAGTTTGCTTTATCAGGTCTTTCTTCGTACTTTATGTAAAAATATAATTTTCCGATTTTAAAGGTTAAACATATCGACTTTCATTCTTACTACTAGCTTCAACTTTCTTCGTTCGATAAGTAAGATAAAGAAAGAAGATTTAAAAGCTACTTTCTTTCAACTTAAATCGCGAGATCTCGATTCGACCATCAATGGTATCCAATTCGACGTTATTATCGAGATTTCTGACTCGATGGAGATTGACCAAAGTCCGATACCAAATCGTCATTAATCGGGAACATTTAGGGCCTGGCAGCGTTTCGTCATCATTATCGTATCGCATCCAAATAATGTGGTTTGCCTGTATACAGCGTGGCGAGTTCGGCATCCTCGTGAAATTTCTACGTTACAGACGATCGAAGCCCGATCGAGTACCAATTATCAAACCAGCACTTCGTGAAGCTCGGTTGGACAGTGCTGCCGGTTGCCAAAACCATGAGGAAAATTATCCAGTATCGAGCAAAGCCTTCGAAACCTGGTCTCGACTGGTACGTAAACGAATCAATACGACGTAATCAACGTAATCGTAACGCAAGGCATAATCGTACTTTAGCCTTAACCAAGTTAAAGTACGCACTTTCGGCATTCTTTTCGACAAGCAGATTTTTATTACAATTTCTCGGAAAAGCTGTAACGAAGTCGAATTTACGACTCTTTTTCGTAGCTTAAGTAAATCTGTATACATGTGTATGTATTCATAAGACATTTTTTGTTCAAAGATATTAAAGGTATTATAGAGTATAACCATTCTAAGGTATATCATAAGGTATGTTTTTTGCATCTATCGAATAATCCGCTTCTTTAATCTTTTTTTTAATCTGCCATAATTTTTGAGAAAGCTATAATTGTACGTACCACATAAAAAATATCGGAAGAAATAGTTAGGAAATTTTAGATTTACGATATTTTATAAAGCCGCTGGTTGTCACGTAACAAAGTAATGTTTTCAATCTAAAAACCAATTTTTTATTTTAATCAATTTTCATTTCAACTATTTACTGTATTTTCTTCTATTATTGGCAGCGTCAATCAATAAATTACCGAATATAGAGGATAGCAAATTCTTGATATATTCAGAAATTCTGAATTTGATTAACCAAACTCGTCATCCGTGGAATTCGATCACGCGAAATAGCTCGTTAAATTTTATGCATCGATGAATCGACGATCTAACGCTATACTTGTGAGCTATCCTGGTAGGTAGTCATATGAGCGCTCAACGATTTCTCAACGCTGCGGCCCATTACCGAGTAATATTTCGCGAGAACGAAGAGTAACGTAGCATGTATCGTTAAAAAAAGGAATAGAAGATGCGACTCGCGCTATAACCTGTACGATGATCGTATCCTTGTTGTAGAAAGGTAGAAAGTTCTGGCTTTAATTTCTTTAAAGTAATTCTCATTGCGTTTATTTAAATATTATTCGATATTAGCGATCGAACGAAGAGAAAAGTCGCAAGACCAAAGTAACGCGAAAGCGAACAAACTAAAAATTCGTCGATTCACATCGCATTCGCATCAACTGTAAACAAACTTCGAAATTAATTGCTAACGAGTTAACTATTAGTTTGAAGCGCAAAGCTAACAAGATGGCATTGAAGACGGTGCCGCGTACTAACTTGTTGCTACAAACCAACTTCCCTAATTTATTATAATTAATCATTAATCCTTTTATATGTTCTCTCGTTCGTTAGGTTGAAAAAGCACAATCTCTAGTTTAAACTTGCTAATATAATCTGTTTAGTTAAAAAGTTAGTGAAGAGAATCAGGAAAGGGAATAAAACAAGTATGAGAGGAGCTTCGGAATATGGAAACTCGACTATCGCGAATTATAGGCACAAGGAAAATCTTAATATATCGTATAACGAGGAAAAAACATTTTCATTTATGTTATATCGGACAATGCTTTTTCTATCTTTGCACGTTTACACATTTGCTTTTATAATACATCCTCTGTTGTTCGATTCGGTTGTCAGGTTCGGAAAGCACAAACTCAATGGAAGAATGTATTACGACGATGAAGCTCGTATTTTTGTCAATTTTCACACCGATGGATCGGCGGAAGTGTTTTACCCGAACGGAGCGATGGCTATTAAACTCCAGAGACCGCAAAATCGAAAATGTAATTATCGAAGTAAAGTATCAACGTGTTTTGATTGGAATCGATAATCTCGTTGAAAGTTGTAAATTAGCAGGCCGAGGCAATTATTGCTAGTTACATAAAAAGCATATGACAGACCTCATGGATTTCAATGATCTTGAAATATGTTGTCACGTGATTCTGAATAACCGAATTTCACCGATACGCGTAATTGCCGTTCGGCCTTAATTTCGAATATTATTTAATCAATCGATTTCGCAAAGTTATTTTCGATACTACGTGCTGCTACAGGCAGTTGCCGACGAAGGTATTCAATCGCTTGTGAAAACCTTTTACGAATGTATTATACGTTATAAGAAATATTTTGCAATTTCATTGGCACTGCCACAAAACTCGACTGTCACGATCGTATCGGTAGAAACTATAAGATAGTTAGTGCGAGTATATATCTTTAATATCCGTTATATGTTTAAGATCGTTATTTATACCGTAGACTAATTTTTTAATTAATCTGTGATTACAGACAGAGACTATCTTGCTTCTTTTATATACATTTTCAGAAAATCTAATTTCGTAGAATCATAAAATACGAATCTACCAATATATGCACATATTGCAAAAAATTATAATCTTATTTTGGGTAATTATCGATTCCTACTGATATAAATTTTATTAGGCTTTCATAAATTGTAACTGAAAGATTAGTTAATACGTAAAACATTGAACATAACAAGTATGTATTTACTTGGCGCAATGAGGTAGGAAATTACCATTCGTATATTGGAATGTTCATAATTTAAAGGTTAGAGTTAAATACATGTCAATAGAACGTATTAAATTTAATTATGAAATTTGTGAATATCACGAAAGAGATTATACGTGTATAATTTAAATCAAATATGTTTATACAACGATTTATTGATATAAATAATTCACATTGATCCAAGTAAATGGATATTAATACAGTAATATTACGTACAACCTGTACTTATTATTAGATTCTCTATCAATTTTACCAGTACAATTGAAGGGAGTAATAATATTTTGGAAATTAATATCTAGAATATTCTGGCATTGAAATTCTGCTAATTTTAAATTATCACTCGTAGAATGTTTAAAATATTTCAAACGGATCAAACAGATGGAAAAAATTCATCTCCAGCTGGACGATCGATTATACCAGGGTTGCTGAAAAGCGAAACTTATTTTCATCGGTGTTCTTTGAACGAAATTATTCTTTAATCTTAATTTCGTTATCACGATATTTGGCACTATTAAGGAAAACTAGGGCAAAGCTCTAAGAAATGACGAGGTAAAGTAAAATGAAAAATGTTGTAATAACAGTGGTCGCGATAGATATGTTTCCATCATCGTAAGTAAAATTACTCGATGATAGAATAAAATTAGAATACTGTTATATGTATTTTCTCCATTTCTGCACCTTCAAATTTCGCATAAATGCGTAATAATACGTAATCTAGCGATCATAAAAGAACGCTACTTTCGGCAACCCTAGTAACGTAATAAAGACCTTTCCCGGCGAAATAGCGAGAAACAAGCGTAAAAATGATCGAAATCGATTTCAAGACGATATGTATACTGTATTCAGCCCAGGAGGCAAAGATTGCATGGGAGTAAAGAGAGGTTCGCAAATTGTCGCCGTATTCGACACCGTAGGCAACGGTGCTGTCTTCGACGAGGACGGTGCGACCAGGTTCGTATTGGAAAAGAATTTCGCTGGAATTTTTAATTACTGTCGCTCTAGACACCTTCCGTTCAAGTTTCCAATTGTTTCTGCAGGCTGTCGTACAACCAGATTGGAGGAATTTGGAGGGATAATCCGACAGGAGTACCGCTGACGTGGAAGTGGGACATCCGCGAAAAGAAATCGATAACCAAAATCGTGTATCTGGTGGGTGTCGATTTCTCCATTTCCTACATTTATTCAATTAGTTTGAAAGTGATTGATTATGGAAACGTTCTAAAAACGATGTACAATACCGTTTACAGGCGTTTCCACGCTTTAGTCAATTTCTAGCGACAGCACCTAAAGACGAAAGTAAACGTACAGTTACTCGTATTAATAACCGGGCATGGCACTATCTCTCTATTTATATAAGAGGGGTTGATTTAAATATCGCGTTGCTTATTCCGTCTACGATAATACGAGGCGCTTATCGCAGCTTGAAAATACGTAAACAATTTCTTGCAAACAACGTGTTTGATGTTCGACAAAAGATCGTCTTACTCTTACACCACACCGATATTCGGACGCTTGTCACGTTTTGCGTAACTTTATTTGTTACGTAAAAATCTGTTGTACGAATAAACATCATTGTTAGGAAGAAACTGTTTACGTAATTTTAAGCTACGATAAATGTAGAATATTCATATTTTCATAGAACAGGCAACACGATATTTAAAAATCATCCCCCTCTTATATTATCATACAAAACAATGAATAGCAACATGGTACTGTGTTCGAATATTGATGCGACTAACTGTATATACCATTGCATGCATCTATTATTTAAATGTTTCTGCACGTATTAACGTCAAGAGACTCTTGATTAGCTTCAAAGAATTTCTTTGATCTGGCATTAGTATAACGGAAAAACGAATGAACATGGAAATAGAGAGCCTGCGAGTTAACAAAAGAAGTTAACGCAAGAATCGACGACCAAAAGTTCCAATTTTTTACAATTACATATCACCTTCTAATCTTAAATCTGTTATATTTTGCTACGACGATTACGAAGAATTAAGTAACTAATTCATAAGTCAGTATCTGTATGTCCAGGAGAAATCGGCAATGCACATAGAGAAGCTTTTGGATCTGGCAGAGAGGAGAATATTAAAAAGGTAGGAATGTTGGAGAAAATTCGACAATGTTCATAAACGATTTCATTAGCATTTGTGTTCGACGCAAAATCCGTTCAGTTCCGCAAGTGTCAAAGCGTCGACATCGCCTGCGAGTCCGCGAAATAAGGAGAAGAAGGTCGAGGAGCTGAAACCTGTTGTTCCAGAGCACGACGACGAGGAAGAAGAGGTCGAGTCCGGGTACGTTGAGGAAAAAAAGTAGAATAATCGCGCTTCACCGAGGGTTTGCTAATTACAACGGGTTCGCCTCAATACGCGAAACATTCATAACCGTGTCTTTCAATTAAAACTATATGTGACGTCGGCGAGCTTCCAACTTCTCTCCTTCCAGCGAACATTGACTAGACGAATAAACATTAATGTCTGATGCAGCAACAATTCGCCCATACGAATTCACGCTACATTTTCTTGTCACTTAATCACCACCGGACGAAATATTATCGCCACAAATCTGAATCGCGATATCACGTTGTTATAACGTAAAGGTTTCTTTCTTATTTCTCTGTACGTTAGAGATACGTATCTTTTTATATTTTTATTTCTATTCGTATATTTTATATCTGGTCCGTGAAACTTATTCGAATCTTCCGCATCTTAGACAAATTCGTTCCGACGATACTCACCACTTCAGACCGATCCACTTAAACGTGAACGACTATGTCGGCTTAAAAATTTTCAATCGGACAAATATTATACTTCGATTCCTCGCTGACAAGAAGAGTATAAGGTAATATGGAAACAAACAACGCCAAATGTCTACTTTGCTCAGTCTCGACGTTACGATATAACGTTAAAACGAATATCATCGAGTTATAATAGTTCGTATAAGATTATTTCAATTTATTTCGTATCGTATGGTCGATGCGACTATTGGAACGAAAGCCATCTAATGGCTTTAACGAAATTTGATAAGTTATAAATTACGAATTATTAGTAGTATTAGTAAATTCTTTTGCATAACATTAACGGGTTTTACAAGTCACTTCATTGTGTTCCATTTAACATAAAATTGTCGAATTGTAGAAAGAATCTATAGCCTAGAATTTATAACTTCTCAGTTCACTAATAACAGTTGATCGATTATTTTGCAAGAGGTACCAGTTGACAATTTATTACGTAATTCATTTTACCAATTGTAGAATACAGTTGGGTACGATTTTAAACTTAAACGAGGAAGTAGAATCTTATTTCGTGGACACGAGCCTAAAACACGGTATGCTGAAGTAAGTAATTGCTTCATAATTTTGTCGAGATCATATCGATTCTACGATATAAACGAATAAAAGATGTACTTATCGTTTTGTTTGTAACAGATGCAAATTCGAGGAACTGTTACCGTCTCGTTCGAAATTGGACATGATCATGGATGGCATAGCCGAAAAGATCCAGAAAGTCAGAAGATCAGCAAGATATCGTGAACTTATGATGGCCAAGTATAGACCGTTGTTGCGTGTCTGGAAAATGTCAGGAACTAGATGTCGTCCACGATAATTGAAATTTATCCTTTCTTTAGCATAACGAATTTATTAAGATTATCCTTCTTATTGAAAATTAATAAATCCTCCTCGTATTTTTAATAATTTAACAATTTACATATCTAATAAGGAGTAAATTTTGTCATGCATATACGAGATTTTATAACAGCTGTAATTACCAATTAATAAGTTCACGTAATTATGCAATTTTCACCGGAATTTTCTATAAACACAGCTTCAACGCGGTTTACATGCATTTTTATCTGAATTTTACATGATAATTCTTGTACATTCATTTTTCCCCTTCCGCGTGCGTTAATCTTCGATGGTTGAAAATTTGTTGAAAAATACATAATTTTAAAGGCGGTCTTCCGTTTTTCTCTTTCTTTTAATAAAAATATATCAAAAATAATAATTATTTGCCAATTATTGCTTACTCCGTTAATAAAAACAACCCAAATCGTACGTTTTTTCCTTGATATATTTTTGAATAATATTTATATAATTTATATTTATAATTTGAATAATATTTTCAATTTCATATTGTTTGTTAATTATTATTTTTCATTTTCCTCTACGAACTCTTTCCTACAGCAACTTTGAATTATTATTATTATTATTATTATTATTATTAATTGTTATTAAAGATTTTCGTTCGTTATACGTCCACCGTAGTTGTTTATTCAAATTCACATTTATAATTTTATATGATATGTAGTTTCCTTTGAATAATTTGTATATTTTTGCATATAATATGCACTCTGCAAATATTTGCATCTGGAAATTTTCCATAATTAAGTCGTAAGAATAAATTAAGTCGTACGAGCAACTATAACGCATCGAGTCAGTGTGCGCCACGTACAAGAAAACATCAAAGATGTACCGAAAAACTTCCACTGAGCCGACACAATCCTATACAAACGTGGCGCGGCTCTTCTATGGGAAAAAATCAACGAATCAAGATACGATTTATTACGACATCTATTTTATTCGCCAGAATTAGCCGTCTCTGACTTGCGTTTATTCCCACGGTTGAAAAAATTTCTTGCTGAAGAGAAATCCGAGAGAAAGCAGTTATAGAAGCCGCTCGTGAATACTTTCCGAATCTTGATAAAGCGGAGTTTCCTAAAAATCTAAAACGATTGAAGGAACGGAGAACATCGAGAAATAGAAACAACTTGAGAACGATACGAGCTGTTTTCCTATCGTATCTCGAGCACTTTTCGAATGATTTTCACGTATTTTCCACGATTGAGAAATAATTAATCCATCAAGGACCAATTTTGCGTTATCGAGTTTCGTCTTTTTTAACGTCGTCCGATTACGAAAGGAAAGTTAAGCGATATATTTTCCGTAATCGTATCTTCCTCCATCTTCTTCCTCCATCAAACCGAAACCTTACAATTTTATGAAATTAAAGAAGAATGAAATATCTGTAGCAGACCTTTGCCTTTGACTCGTGCATCGAAGTTGCGAGAGGTGTCTGTTATTCCATTTACTTTCGTTGTACCGTGACACAATGATATGTACGGTATATGTTACGTTATTTGCATCCATCGATACCGCTGCATTTGCGTTAGTTCAACGTATTGTTTCAGTGCTTGGTCCTTAATAGGTTTAGGGAATGACAGCCAATGCCGAAAGGACGAAGAAGAGGAACGCAGGATTATATAAATAAAAATGAATATGTAATTAAAATAATGATGAAATAATCAAATCTTGTCTCAGTGTATACGTTGCTCGCGCCAGTGTAACAATGTATACGATGTAACTCACGCGCATATATACTTCCGCGTATGCGTGTACATGTGCAACTCTGTCTGCATCGTAGGTTACATATACATTCGTACGTACGTGTGTTTCTGTAAGCGCGGGCGTGTGCTTAAAACACATACTTGAAACATATTCCCGTATCCAGGGAATATTCTTTTCTCGAAAATCTTAAATACTAAGCGAACAAGGGGGACAAAAGAGCGAGGAAAAGGGGATGAGAGAATGAGGAAGATGGAGAGAGGTATGTTCGCGGGTAATTTCGACAAATAAATTAGGGTTAGATCGTTCGAAAGAGAAAGAGAGAGAGAGTTAGAGATAGCGTAAAAAGAAAAACGATATAAATAAGAAGACATACGAAGGAATCGTCACGAGTTCCGATAGAGACATCGGCTTCCGGTCGCGCGAAACATCAAACACGCAGCTCACCCGTGGCTCACGAGATACGAGCTACGGCGAAGTTGCAAGAAGGAATATCTTTCGAATTATACAAACGTATAAATAATCGAGTGTACACACAGTTTGCGATCGAGAACGCGGAATCGAAAAAGAAATCCGCGCGTCGGCATCGCGTAGGGCCGTCCGACTACTTCCGACTTATTTACAATGCCCTCCGAGACTGCTCCGGCGATCATTCACGAACCTTACCCTCGCAGCACGCCGTGACTTATTCTTACCGCCTTAACGCGTGATTAAGCTACTTTTTCTTAGTCTTATTACCGCGATCATGACGCGCCACGGAGTCCGGCCTGGAACGACCCGCATCGGACAACGTTTCGCCGTTAGTCGCGTTAAACGCATATCTTCGTACGATCGATCTTTTCGCGTAAGGTAGTTGGCGCGGTACGTTACAATTGTACAGATCGTTGCGAGCGGTTACGTTGCAAACGTATCGAGGTAAACATAAAAGTTTGAACAACCCGATGGTACGCGGTGCTTCGTGGCAGTGAAAGGATTAACAGGCACGATCGCGACTGGTGAAACGCGTTCCATGCGTGTCGTTCTTGCGATTCTTTGATTCATCCTCCTTTTCTCTTCTTCTCTCTGCTGCGGAGTCGCGTTTCTAGTGCGCTTATTTACACGGTACCCGAACATTCCGTCCGTTCCTTCGTTCAAGCAAACTCGATCGAAGAGAAAAGCACACGTTCGATCGACCAACGATAAGATTCGACTAAGGAAGGAGGCCTGTGGAAAAGAAGCTGAATTCCGGAAGAGAAAATCGAACGAACGACGAAGGAGAACGGAGAGAATGTTCGAGGTAACTCGGCCATAAAAATTAAATAATATTCCAGCACGGTGTCCGTCCTCGAGATCGGCCATCCTCGAGAAATCGTTTTCTCTCGTTCTTCATCGAATTTCTTTCACGGTCGCGACCTCAGTTGGCCACCTTGACGAATTCTGGGTTCGGCACGCTGCAGTTATCCGCTGCGTACGCCGCGTGCACGAAGCCGCTTCCGGCCACGATATTTTTCCGGTCAACGGCGCGCACCCTGACGAAAAGAAACGCCGCGACGAGGGATGCGACTACTACTACGAGAAGAAGCATCACGAGACCGCCGACGAAACCAGGCAGACTCATGCAGATGGTCTCGGGATCGGCCGAGGCGCTGGCGTTTTGGATAACGACCGTGGTATCGTTGCTGGAATTCGTTGTGCCTAAGGCGAAGTTCACGTCGCCTGGCGCGACCACCTGAATCGTCCTCGAGGTGTTCACGTCCGTCATCTCCTGGGCTGCTCGCTTGTACACGTGGCTCGAGACTAAGGTGACAGTGCGGTAGATACTCTGGAAAATCGAAACGATCGAATGAGTATCGTAAGCCTTTTATTCTTCGACAACGATCAAATAAATAATAAAGATACTCGTACACTGGAACAACGAACATCGACGTATTTGCAGAAAAGAAATCTTCTTACTATACTTCTTACATCGTTTTCAGTTGTATTATCGTACGATCGTTGTTATTACTCGCAGCAACAGAGTCAATAGCTAGATATACCATATCCCCGACAAAGATACGCAACGACGATTCACCGCGTTAATACGATAAATGCTGGTGACAACCAAGTTTCTTGGCAAAATCTGATTTATTATCCGATTTACCTAAATCGTACCTGTACTACCTCGATCGAACTCGTCATTTTCAAAAGTAAAAGTTCTCTTTGCGGAAAATCGTATTCTACATTTCAAATTCCATTCTAATTGTAATTCTACAGCCGATGACTGCGTGTTTGTACAAATAGATATTTTTCTATATATAAAATAATCAGAATCTGGAAGAATCAGAAGCTAACCGAAAATTTATTTTATTTTATCTTCGCATATTACGAGCATCTTGTACGTTGATTAATTTTTTTATAGATAAACTGACCCACGCAAAGTAAATACTCACGGAATCATCGTCATGCAAATGTTCGTCGGCGGATCTTCGCCTTCTGGCACCTCTAAGCTCGGCTGGAAAACCTTCGACCGACCTCGGTCGACCTCCGAGGGTGGCCAGGTTACCCTCGAGCTCCTCGGAACCGGCGGTTCCCTTTCTCTTCACGGTCTGATAGGCCCCGGCTGGATGACCAGGAAGAGGGGGCGGAGGAAGGTGAATGTTATCTTGCGGGCTCTGCGGCGAGCTACTGGCCGTCGCATCTCCCGGCGTCGAACTCGGCGAGGAAGATGAGGTTTGCGCTTGCGGTGCTGGTACTACATCCGCGTTCTGCTCGCTGTTTCGAAAGTAATATTCGTTTCAAACGTTTTCGTATAAAACAACGGAAATTGCGAATCGCTAATAACGTGCAACGAATCAAATCAATCAACGTATCGAATTAATAACTATACGTCGTTGCAACGAAACGATATTAATTCGTCCTCCGGATACGAAACGAAGAGCGTCGTTAAAAGCATCTTCGCTGGCTTTATTGTACCATAATTTATTATGTTAATTATTTGCGGTTATCATCTACCTGTAAGCTCCAGCCGGTCCGCTAGGATGCCGAGGATCGGCAAACGCCGGTGGTACACCGTATTCGGGTACCGGTGGCGCTCCGTATTCGGCACCAAGGTTCTGATGAACCGGTGCACCGTATTCCTGAGTGAGAGCCGTGGCAGGGGCACCGTACTCGAGACCAGGATGTCCACATTTTGGCTCCGGACAATTGTAACGACAAACTTGTATCACGCATTGAAAATGAACGTTCATGCTATCGGGGAATTTGAAGGCCTGGAAGTAAGCGAAGCTGACGACAGAGGCGCTCGGACCGAAGTTCTTAATCTTCTGGAATCTGCAAGCAACCAAGAATCGTTACACCTTGTTTCGTAGTCTATAATAGAGTGGACAATATCGAAAGTATCAAGATTACGAAACTGTGTATACGCTTAATCGCTCGATCGCGAATAAAGAACAAAGAAATTACAATTTACGATGGGACGAAAGGATATTATTATTTACCTCGACATGATCTTCGGCCTAACAACGCAACCATACTGATCTACCAGCTGAATAGGTGCTCTTTTGCCATCGTGGGCAACGCAGTTTCTCACCAACATGTCGAACTTATTCTCATCGTCTTTGATAGCCAAGACCATGGTCATGGTTTGCCCTATCTTCACTATGCCGGAGACTTCGCTGGCCCATGGTCCTTTGCCAACCTGGATCTGCATCCAGCATTGCAGATTGTCGCCGAGGAAGTTGGCGGTAACGGCGTGTAACATATCCACTTGGAAGGGTCTGAAGGTTACTGCCTTCTCATAGAAATCGTACCAAGTGCAGCGCAGCTTCCTCGCTTGATCCCACACTTCCTGCACGTACGGATCGTACTGAACGATTATAGTGTTCTCCACGTAACTACCGGAAGGTGTCGGAGCTCCGTAAGCCGCCACGTTATGGTTAGCGGAAGAACTCATTCCGCAGGAATTCAAGAAGATCTCGAAGGTGGCGCTCAGATGACCCGTGCCTGGCTTCAAGTGAACGCAATGCGGGTCCGAGTAGAAACCCTTACTGAAGATCATTCCGTAAAACGGCCTGTCGAACTCGATGTTTACTCGCATGTGCGTCTTCTCGCATTGCACCTGCAAATGTTTTATTTGCGGTGTGTCCGGAGACGCCAGCGGCCAATTTTCCTCGGCGCCGTGCGTCGCAGGAGGACCATATTGCGCCGGTGCCCCGTAAACCGATCTGTGTTCTAAAGGCAGTGCGCTACTGTCCACCAGCGGAGCTTCGCAATTTACCCTCTGAAAAATACGAACGAACGTTTCTTTAGCTTTTCAAGCGCATTTTACATCGACCGCGACTTACCTGCAACTCGTCGTTGCGATTACCAGTTAAATAATAGTTATTCTACTAAATCGTCGACCGTTTAATAGACGAAACATTAACCATCCAAGATGCATTTTGCAAATTATATTTCGAATCGTATGGAAAATACGAGTTTCGATGAATATTAACTCTGCAGCGTTCTTTCGGTCGTTTCGGAAAATATCTCGAGCGATTTCTCGTTTAAATTTCGTTATAAATTTCGAACTTATTCGAAATGTCGTTAGAAATGTCGCTAAAATTATAGCGAGAACGGAATATAAGGACGGAAGGGTCGCAGTAGGGTTAAATGGGAAAATGTTCGTAATCGAGGTTCGAGAACGCGTACAGAAGCTACGACGAAGCAGGAAAAAATAAGAGGTATTTGTTAAACGACTCTTAACGGACGACTCGAAGGAATGACGCGTTTTATGACGGACGGGCCAACTGCCCTTTCCAAGGCTCCGCACGTATGTGGAAAGACAATTTAACCGGCTGCGTTTCGAAACTCAGCGGTAAGTCATAACGGCGAGTTAACCAGAAATATGGACTGGCAACACGGTACCGGAAAATCTTCCTCTATCCTCTATCTTCTGCCCTTCTTCCTCCATTTATTTCTTCCTTTCTTGTTTTTTCTTTCCATTTCACCGCGTCTACTGCGAACGGTGTCGAAGCGCCGGTCCTTTTCGAAATACAGCGAATGACAATGAGCTCGATTCGAGCACCTCCGACTCGTTTCACCGGAGTAAAGCGAGGAAGAAGCGAGTTGCATTAGGAATTCCACGAACGTTATTCGTCGTTGCAACCTTTCACGGAATGCCAATCGAATGCGGGTTACGGTGCTCGAGATTCCATGCAATTGTGCCGTGAATTGTCAGACCGATCCGACCTTGAAGATCATCAAGCGCAGCTCGACGGTCCAAGTTCCTCCTGCGATAGATGTCAAAGATATCGGAAACGAAAAGACACTTTAATTTCCCTCGTACTGCGATAGTTCCATTGGCACTTGAGAAATGGCGGAAAAATGAGAACGTCGTTGTCGAAGGATAAAATAAATATCGATAAAAATAGGGAAATACGGTAAATAAAAGTAAATAAAAGTATACGATAAGCAGATTTATAATAGAAAACAAAAGAAAATTGCAACACTTGTACGCTATTTTGTCAAAAAAAAAAAATCATTACGATTAACACGATCGACATTTTAGTAATAGCAAGAGAACAACACAAAAGGGAGCTATGAAAATCTAACGTGTAACTAATACCCGCTTAAATTTCAACCGAATCGAGTGCTTTTGTCCAATTAAACTAATGTATTATTAGTGAAATTTAGTAAGCCGGAAGTTACGAGTTAACGGTGTTAAAAATTTTCTCGCCTGACATAACAAATTAGAAATCGTTTGGAAATAATAAACTGAAAATAAGTAAACATTTCCGACTAAAGTTTTTAGACAGATTAAAAGTATAGCGTAGTAAGTAAGTATTTACTGTCTTCGTTTGCACATTGCTTCGGCTTTTATTGATTTAAGCGATTCGATAATAAAATAACCGAAGCTTTGCAAGCGAATCGTACAAACTCCATTCCATCCGCTGATACAGAACAATTGTAAAATTGCGAAGTTTTGAAAGTCAAAAGTTTGGAAAATTGCCACGTTTTTTTTTTTTTTTTTTGTCATCACAAAGGTTGTTACGGTTTTTTGTCGTGCTTGTTAATTATCCAGTTCGCTCATATTATTAATCGATAAAAATTGTTGTGCAAGAGACACGGATTTTTCAAATTTAACTTGTGCTTCGTGCCTTTCGTTGTATTTGAGGAGGCAATCGCGGTTTAACGAATGCGAGTCACGAGTCGCATCCGACACATGCTGGCAGCTATTACATGGGTCAGAATTTGTATTAATACGACTAAGTGAGTCGGTTAAAAGCGACCGAAAACAAGGGTACTGTTATACAACAGACATTCTTCGGTTCAAATCGATCGCGTACGCATATCGAGGATGTCGAGAGTTCTGACCAACGCCCACAGATTTCGCATTCCAGGTTAACTCAATTGACATACGCACGCGACCGAATCATGTACCGAATAAATAGGCTTACTCCGAATAATTTACATTTGTTCAACGAGCTGAGTCTCGACAAAATTATCGGTATATACAACGGAAGCAAATACGACGAAATAATATTTCATACGTTTTATCGTTATATGATAAGAGTGCTATATCGAAAGTGTCTAATAACGTCGCTTGGCGGCTAAAAAGAGTTTAAAATTGAAACAGTTTAAATATGAAACAGTTGGCTGGGAATAACCCGATGGATTCCGTGTCGTTAGAAACGAATAATATTCGTTTAATCGCGTTAGACCTAATTAATTGGTTTGTGCAGTCCGTGTGCCACTAATGTAGCGTACCGATTTGAACTAAAACCAAAACTTTTCCATGAAAAGCAAAGGACGAGCCCTATCGTGTTTTCACCTGTAACCATAAAACGATAAAATAGCTATGTTGTAAGAGCGTTGATACTCATTACCCGTATACGTGTTGTATCGTATTTAATTGATTTTCGCATTGACGATCTCTTTTGTTCTTTACAAACGAAAGTACCATGTATTTACCGACTCTGTGTCTCATTCATACATTGCTTTGCTTTTTATCGATTCGGTCGATGCCATTTTTCTTTTTTGTCCACTTTCCACTCTCCGCTTTTTGCAATATCAAAGATTTAATTCGCTGTAATCGAACAATTTGTATTTAATCCGTCGTCGCGAGCGAAACCATTTTATAAAACCATTTTATGGTACGCAGAACGTCGCAGTTATCAAAAAAGAAAAAAAGAAAAAGGAAAAAAAGAAAGAAAGAAAAAAAAGAAAAAAAGAAGAAAGATCACGAACAAGGATCACGTATAGACAAGGCGAAAAGTAACTGTACAAATGTAGTCAGGTTCCTGAAATTACTCGAGTTCCTGTTACAATAGAGTTACGAAACTGAAGCGTCTTTCTCTACCAACCGCTTTCTGTCCGTCGTCTCACTGTGGTGCTCTCTTATACACGATAAAACCATAAATTATCGTTTTCTCAAGTAGTACTCTGTCCAATCGCTTCGTATCAAGCGAGTCCAACGAGATTAACGAAGCTAATTTAATTCATTTCACTCGGATAGAAAGAAAAAAGGAGACAACCATGATAAATGCTCGTAATCATTTACAGGTGTCGAATAAAAAACGTTATAGAGATGTTACCTAGATCTCGCGTCATATTTTATTTCTGCTTCGTTACGTTGAATCAATTTCGAGCAATTCCCGAGTCAATTCCGAAGAAAGATTATATGGAAAGCGAAGACCGAAGAATATACGGAATATAAATTTTCTACGCGAGTTAACGAAAAGAAAATAAAATAAAAAAATAGTAAAGAAAACGATTCGATATCGACTAACGTATATACGAATAAAGTCGACGATTTTCTCACGCTTATATCGTAAATTAATTCGAAGAAACCTATACTATTACAAGATCTCTGAAAGTGTTCCATTAACTGAATCATTTTCTCAACTCCTACTCGTGATTATATCAAAACAAAGAGAAAGCTTTTGCATCTTCCATAGGATGCCTTTCGTTCGTAATTATTTCTCTGTCTTCGTAACTTGGTCGTGTCACCTTATATTCCGCCACGCGCAGTAATTAAAAATATAATTTGAAAAATCGCCGATTAACTATAACGTAGTCATCTGGCATCGGAATAACGCTCTAATATACGCTAGCTTTTTAATTCTCAAAAGGAAATAAAAAATTAATAATTGATTCGTTCGACTTAATACCATCCGATGATCGCGTTCGTTCAAATGTATGGTAACAGGATCGTCCGAAGGAAGAAAGATTGGAAATCGGAGCAAAAAACGTTCCATACGGAAGAAAGTGAAAAGAAGAGGATTAGACGTAAACCCCGCAAATATACGATATAGCGGTACTATTAGAAAAGTGAAAAAGAACTCTGCACACGATTTCACAGAAATCAGAATAAGAAAAAGAGAACCGATATGTTGGCAAAATTTGACAACAAAGCTCAACGTACCATGAAAAACACGGTCGACGCCTACAAATAAACTACAGACGATAGAAAGAACGATAGTCGAGCGATAACAAGTATCGAAATATCGATTGATACTTTTCTAATCGTAATGAAACGATAAAAAAAAGGACGATTCGCGATCAACAGGAAACGCACAGTTCGTGCCTGACCGATAGCCAGGTCGACCGTACCTACGCATACCTGGCCGCTTTCTTGTTCTACTTGCACCTGCACCCGATCTGGTCTAAGGACTTTCTGAATAGAAAAGTATCGCGGAACCGGTCGATGCGTGAAACGAAATCGCCTAGCGACGCGGCGTTCATTGTGGACAAGACCGAGCCGTGACCGAGCGCGCATTCTACTCTTCTGGAGATTTCGAAAACGGCCGAGAAAATTGTCCAGCGAGCGGCGATTTTATTTCCACGCAGTAATCTTTACGCAAATTTAATCTCAACTAGCATCGTTGAGAAACGGCAACTTCCTTCGTGATTTCTCTATTCCATCTACGTGGCGGTCCTCGTCAGCGATTATTCGTTATTTGTTATCCGAATCCTTCCTTTTGGCAGATGGATTCGAATAATAGTTCAAATAATAGCGAAATAAAGAAATTCAATCGGTAGAGGTGTATCTTTGATCGTGACCTCGTCAAGATTTCATCTCGATAAACGGAGTTCACGCAAGGATAGGATAATTTTTGTTGATTTTTTAATTTCCCTATTTTAATTAATCTCTCGTGGATTAAGATGGCTACTAAGTCAGATTCAAAGACGCGTCTGCCAAAAAATAGACGATAAATCTATGAAACGTTTTAAACGATCAAAGATATCTTCGAATATCGCTGCGATCGACAGTTTCGAAACGTTCGATAGGACGTAGAAAGATTGACTCGACTAGAAGATTCGCAGCGAGATTTAGGCAAAATTTGAAGACAGCGTACGATATACGTATAGAATTGGTATCTCGTTAAATAATATTCCGACTTTTGTTATTCGTATTTTGCCACGGTGACGAAATGGTCGTAGATTGGTACGTAATTGGCTGATTGTCAACCGATTAGCATTTGAATACACGCATTTATCTATCGAGTAACACACGGGCATCTACTTTGAACTGCTTTGGATGACTTGAAAGATTCGTAGCTGGAACAAGTATCTTTGCCATCAAATATTTTTATAGAAATGCGTAATAAGTAATTTTTGAGGAATGCAATTAAACGTATAACACGCAACGGAATACGGTAGAATAAATCGACTGGCAAAAATACTATCCAATAATCCAATAATACTTTCCAATAATCTGATACATATCAAATCGCAGGTAAAACGTGTACTTTGGTAACGGCAGTCTTTGATTTTATTAGAAATTTATATGGCAAGTTGAGATCAAGACGATCGAATGGTATATGAAAAGAAAGAAGTAGAAAACGGAAAGTAAGAGTGGAAAAGGTCTGTATTGTATAGCGTTCGGCATTGAATTTCTTTATGGAGCGTCTGCACGGCGAGTTACTTTCGTTACTCCCCCGCACGTTCGATACGTTTCGCTAATGGAAGAAGCCAGGCGCGAGAACCACCTCCGTGCCCGAAGGAAGCACGGTAGCCGTACGAAGATCCAGACTGATTTCACTTTTCCATTGTCATCCAGCGGGAAGCCCATCGTCCGTATCCGCCGCCCATCGGACGGCACACACTTTCACCCAACACCGAGGACAAAACTGACGCTAGTTAATTGGTTCGATTCCGCCAGCGTCCTGCCTTTAATTAGAACGTTCGCTTTATCACGATGTCCATCGAATCACGCTACCGCGAGACGTCCCTCGAAGCAGGACAGAGCCAAGAAACTGTCGTGTTGCCAAACAATCCGATAAAATTGCTTTACGTTATTCGCCCGGCAATGCTAACGCAATGATTTCATTCGAGCAAGTACACTTACGATCGGCGTTTATACTATCGGTTCGTTTTCCACCATCCGTTGCAACATGCATCTTCCAATTTCGTTTCTAATTTTACCAATACGATCGCGATAATCGTATTTCGTTACAGCGCCAATCAAACTTCGGTGCCAACGAAAACAACGGAGAAAGACCGAGCGATCCGTCGAAAACACGAAATGCGCGATAATCTGGTCGAAGCGGCCGAGTTTCGCTCGTTTAGAAAGCAACGCGTTTCCACCGATTCTGCGGGTCCACGTACTCGCAACATACACCGTCGAAAATAAGATAGCCGATTTTACCAAGAGAAACCACGACGTCTCGTAATATCGACCGTCTCTTTCGCTGTATATGGCGGCGAAAATGTAGGCCGGGTCAGTCAGCTCGAGCGACGCGATGGTACCAACATGTCGCGAGCGTTTCGATAACACGAGTATCGTAAGCTCGTCTTCGGGAAATTAGAATGTCGGGAGAAAATTCGCTGGCCGACGACACGCTGATCACGCGTCATTTTCATGCGAACATGCCGACGTTTTGCAACGGTGTTTTCTTCGTTGAACGAAGCCGTGTTCTCCTTAAGACGAACTTGTTTCGCAAGCAGATGCAGATTTTAGCGAACCACGTTCGCTACGAGTGCGATTAAAAAGTGTTTCCGAGTATAATCGACCTTGTCGTTTTACTTTACAAACGGTTAAAGGAGCACGTAATAATATTTGTTAAACTTTGTATTTCAATTTCAAGCTTTTAGCAGCGTTACGCAATGACAAAGAATTTGACACGAACGATTTAGAAAATAATTATCGCTTTGTATTTATAAAAAAAACAGGCATCGGCGATTCTGTTACACATATACGATGATATTCGAGATATCAAATTTATAACGCTATATTTGATCGTCTGTGTCTCTCGTTGTCACGATCGGTATAAAAATCACGCGTTGATATTTAACAAATGATATAATCGTTTATACGAAGCGTTTGCTTTCAAGTTCGTCTCTTATCGTCGTTACATCGGTATTTTAGTATTTTACCACTTATAGTGGAAATTGGATAATTACAGGAATTCCAAGAAATGCTACCGCCGAATGCATCGTTTGCTTCAATGTAAAATTAATCGTCGTTTACATAAAATAAAAAGGAAAGCAATTCCAATTGCCATAGACGTAATTATGCGGAAATTCCCACTCGATAGAAATTATAAGAAACTACAAAAGTGGACAGCGAACGTTTGTGCATTTATGGGAAATTTAAAGTCGCAAAGATACAGAGAATGCACGTTGATAGAGAAAGATATAAAAACGCGGCCAGTCTGGCAACGAGTAAAGATCTTTCGCTCTTTCGCAGTTGTAATTTTAGATAACGAGAAAATGTTGGTCGGCTGGAAGTAGCGTAATAAGAACTCGGACATCTTAACTAGGGAATCGTTTGTTCTTTAGTCAAAAATGGAGACTGTCGGGAAAACCGAGGCGATCCAATTACAAGGAGACGATTAAAACGACGGCGCGTAGCCCTAACCGTGAGAATCGGGTTGAGAACCGTGGCGAGTGTACGCTCTTTTGTCCAAGTCTGAACTCGCGGGGTGGGATTTTAATTAAAGAAGAACACCGCACGCCGGTACTGCTATGCGAAACGGCGCGACGCGACGGTGCATTAAGCGCATAAACGGCCGTTCCGTCCTTCACTGGCTGCAGCGTTCCTTCTTTTCTACGAATTGTTTCACGAACGTGACGAACTTATCACTGACAATGAGTGTATACCGCTGGTTCCAGCTGTAGCTTTTCGTCTCGTCGGTTTACATTTAAAAGTCCTGATTTCTCGCCTGGTACCTGCTCTTTACGCCTCGCTTCCTGGGCTCTACTGGCTTCACATTCGGAAATTTCGGCTTTCCGTTTTTAACACTCGTATTTCTTCGATTTGCGTCTAAAGACTTTGCTCGGGCGTTTAAAATGTGTCGATGTCAGGAAATAACTGTTGCCATCTACTGTTTCATAACGCGAAACGAAAGTTGAAATTAAGTGTACACGTTTTATAAAACATACTTGTCCCTTATATAATATACGATATTTTGAAACACGTTCGAGGCATTTTCCTAATTGCGTTACTTTACATACGTCATATAAGTCTATATGTATAATTGGTTCATTGCTCTACGTTCGTTGCAATATATTATTGCTACTTCTGCTATCGAGCGTTAATTCATCAATTGGACGATTAACGGTAAAACGAAAGAGAAATACTTTCGTTTTGTTAGTTTTACTCTTACCCCGATATCGTTTCTAGAAGAAGAAAGTAAAATTATAAAGATATTCCAATTCGACATTTTTATTTTTCATTAACATAAAATTATTTGCCTTTAAAAGATATTCGTGGTGAAGAATTGAAATAATAGTTCAACGATGAACCGAGAACGAAACGAACGATAATAACGAAATTAACGTTATTATTTAAGAAAAAGGCGAATGCTAGGCGTCGCTATTAAGATGTTTAAAGCGATCGAGAATCACGCGAATGATGTTCGATTACGCTGGCTAGGGAGGTGCAGGTTCGTGAAACAAGTACAGTGTATCGCAGCTCGCGGTCACCCACAAGATTACACGTTTCAAACGACCACAAAGAAGAAGAATGTTAGCGTTCTTTTCCCTATTCATCGGCCTTTATCAATAGCGGTTCGCTAACGGCTGTGAAAGTTGCACTAAATGATTTCACTCTTCTTCGACTACACGACCATAAAACACTTTCGATGTAGTCGTACCTCCTATATCAACGTACCTTTTCCTACCTCTATTCGTCCATGTTACTAATTTTCAGACTTGTCAATTAGAAGTATAATTTTTAAAATTTTTTAAATTTAAAAAACAAATTCGTTACCTACTAACTCTGTAACGTTACTAGTGGAAATTGAAGTAATTGCTTCGTCCAATTTTTACCCATTTCTCCGTTATTCCGTGAGCTTATTTTTTTATTAATTTTTTATCTTGCCACTAAACGATCTCCGGATCTCGGAACCAAAACACTTTCATATAGGTTAATCTTTCGTATCTGAAATATTTTCTCTGTAACAGAGACGACACGGCACTAACTAAATACTTTTCATACTTTCCACACCGACACGTTAAACGATTTCAACGTTACGTTTAAAAATTTAATAATTTAATAACGTATACGCATTATGCGTGTTTACTTCGCAGCGAGCGTTAGTTCGATCCACGCAAAATTCACTTTGATCCATTTCTATAAAGTCACCGAAGCAATTATAAAAGTGAAAAACATCGCTACACCGGACACCGTAAACATTTTTTCTTTTCTTTCTTTCCTTCGCATCTTCTAGCGATTTCGCTTCTTAAGCGTATGTCCACTCGTTTCACGATATACATATACATCCTCTATGTAATATATGTCAGATGATAATCGTCGAAACGTCGATAGCAAGCACGCAGATTTTTATTGCATCTTGGAGCGATAAAAACTAGAGCGATATTTTTTATTTATAAACGCACGTGCGAGCCTTCGGTTTCGTTTCGTTTCTGTGCTTGGGACGGCACGAGCTACCGGCAAGGAATGCAATTAAACGCGTTAGAAGCTAAGATAAATGCCAGTTTGGTGAACCGCAGCCGCTAATTTCCAGAAGCCGGGATCCCCCGTTTCTACCACGAATTATTAGCGAGATAGGTTAGTTTCGTGCGTTAGTCGCGACTGGTCATCGGCCGTGCAGCCTTCGCTCCTACCAAACGACCACCATCGAGCCGTCTTCGGAGCACGCTAGCCCACGAATTGGCTTTTTCTCATTTCTCCATAAACCCCATCGTGAAAAGACTTTTTTTTTTCTCCGCGAGACTGCCGTATCCGGCCGGTTCAATGAAAATGCGGCCCGTGCGCGTCTTTCGCATTGTACGCCGACCGTTTGCTGTTTACATTAATTCTGCAACATATTTCGGTCTAACGTAATTTCGTCCGCGACGCGTTTCGCGCAGCTCGCCGTCGCGAGTCGGATTTTAAGCTTATTTCATCGCGCCAAATTCGTTAAGCGATTTAGAGGACGCGACGTATCGTTCGATGATATTTTACGGATAGTGGTAAGGATAGTGGTTCAACGTTGGCTCTAAAATATACGCGAACACGATGGATGCAACGTAAAGAATTATCGAACAGGTACGTGACGCGAATTATTCACTTTGGACGAAACGTGTAACGTTATAATACACACGGTGTATTATCGTGGGTTTCGCGTGTATTTTGCGAACGATAATTCGCCTAGTTTTTTTAATCGCCCAACCGTAATATGCAGTCTTCGTGTAACTGTTTAACTACGATTGCATCGGCAACTTTATTTCAAATACAACGATATTCGTAATTCTGCTACTCCCGCGTTTAAACCGTTTAGCAGCAACGTAACAAAATCGCTTTACACCAAATGTAAATCTATTCATCGCGAGAAAAGATTTCGTAACAAATGAGCAGCCATAAACTGTACTTATAATTAAAAATGTTCAATTTCAAGTCAATTATGTACTTCGAAAAAGTATTCTCTCTCTCGCTTCTTTACCAGCAACGTTGCAAAACGAAATTATTCGTTATACCGCTCTTTCTAGCCAAAGTATCCTGCATACTTATTTTTTACTCTTCGAAATATTTTGTAATATTTAAAGCGCTAATTCGATCATTTATACCGAATTACGTGACATTTAATTATAAAGTGCGATATATATTTAACTATAAGATATTATCAGTTAATGAAAAACAAATTTATCTATGAAAAATATGTAATCGATAATTGGGATTAAGGACTAGTTTAGAACAAACTAGTTTTAACAAACTTAACAAGAGAAGCGAGCAAAAGTGAATTCGCAAATATATCCCTTGGCAGAGCAATTAATTGCATCGTCTTATCCGCGTAGCGAAGAGAGCAGATTCATAGAATCTCGCACGTTCTTAACAGGTGATCTCGCTTCGGTGTTATCGAAGCGTTTTTAATAAAGAAGTTCGAAGCAACTTGCCCGAAATAGGCAGCACGGCTTGCGTTTGCCAAAGCAAACTTTCAACAACGCAAATACGATGAAACATCGTCCCTGAACTTTGGCATGTATTAGAGGAAAGAAATTCGTATGCCGCAAACCTACCTCCTATCGCCACCAGTATTTGGAAAAATCTTATTTATGTAACTATTGTAATCTTAGTTATGTAACTATTTTTGCGTGCGAGCGACGCATATGGTGTAAACTTGACTTCACCCTAATCGTACCTTCCAGAACAACTATCCAAATTTCGTTTCTCGTTTCTCGTTTCTCGTTTCTCGTTTCTCGTTTGGTGCAAACCACGATCTTTCCAAATACTTGACAAAAGACGTCAACAACGCCTCCGTTCGAATTTTTTCGACGATAGGAAAGAAGCTACCGTTGCGAGACAATCGAACAAGACGCGCGCGATCGTTTCGCGTTAAAAGGCGTACAACAGCCGAAGCGAGACGAAACGAGACGAGACGAATGGAAGACGAGACGAGACGAGACGAGACGAGACAAGAGGACGCGAGGACAGAGCGAGACATTTCTCAGGAAAGAAAGCTGCCAATGGAAAAGAAGTCGATCCTCGGCTGGAACTCGACTAGAGTCTGACCTGCTACGTATCGTCTCGCGAATCGTCGTTCCTCTTGATAGAGAAAGAGGGAAAGAGGGAAAGAGGGAAAGAGGGAAAGAGGAAAAGAGGGAAAGAGGGAAAGAGGGAAAGGGGTACGGGGGGGGGGAGGTAAAACAGAGATCGAGGAAACACGGCGAAGAGCGAGCGAGGAAGAAGGAGCATCGTCTAGAGAGTATAGTCGAAAGAGGGCATCGCGTCCGGCGCGACGACCTACTATCTTCGCTTCGGCTGCTCGACCGTATAGTTAACATCGACTACACCGTAGTGGTGTCCGCAGGTACACATCGTGTACGTACCTGCGAACAGCTAACTGTTGCACCTAGCCGTTTTCATTCATTCCTTCCTCTCGCGTTTCCGAGCGTCCTTCCTTCTTCTTTCGAATTACGTAATCCTCGGAATTTCTAAAATTTACTCGTAAAATTTCATCGAATCGATTTGTGAAAATTACGCAGGACCAGCTAACGGAGACAGCCCCATTGTCATTTGTACGATTACTCGTTGATTATACATCTAATTATTCCAAGATTAGCAATGTGTATACGTTGTTTTCCATTATCGTTCTCGGATTATACGAAAACCTGTTAAATCAATTTTATTTGAATTTTATTTCTCTTCAAGGAACGCAACGTTTTGCTATCGTTGTCTACGACTAGATCGTGACATCTTTATGCGGATTCGAACTTGCATGGAAGTCTCGTTTACCGTGTAGCGAGTATTTCTTATATTTTTACGAGTTTCGCGATACGTACTGTTGCGATTCGTATTACAAGGTCTGTACGATCGCATCGTCGATCGAGTAACGTTTTCTCTAATAAACGAGACTGTCGGGAACGTTTTGAACTTGACACTTTCAAAGTGCTTATCGACTTACTTGATCGTGATATATCGAGCTAGCTGCTTTTTGATCTTCCGTTCCGCGAATTATTTACGTTATTTTACACGCGATAGTGGCTTATTATTCGTTCGACTCTCTTCCTACGATATATCGCATGGCGCTTAACAAAAACGACCGATAAAAATTGTAGCTTCGAGTTGGAAACTTTATATTAAAATAGAAGGAAACAACCGTAACCAATGCAATACCGGCTTCGTATAACGTTATGCTTCCGTTAAACGTTATCGCACAAACTAGTACGAAATCAATTTGCAACTGTTACAAAAATAAATTTATTAATTACGTAGAATGCAATTTATTCCTAACAAAAACTTCGCTTTAATCCCACTACTCGTCGTCCTCCCAGCGGCTACATTTTTAACAAGCAAATAACAAAGCGGAATGAAATATCCATCGAACGAATGGAATGAAATTAATGACGATAAGTCTCGCTAATTGCTTACTCGGGATATCTTTTATCCGTTTTCGTTAAAAACATTTGTATCGATGAAATTCAACATCATGGTTGCAAGCTCTCGTTAATTCGCATCGATCGGCGAATACATTTTGTCCGATTAACGCAAATTTAAATGTTTATTCGGCAAAGTATTACATACACCTGGACAAATTGATTGCGTTTATCCGAACATAATTATAGGAACGTGGAAAAACGACACGGATCTACGCGCACAGCCAACGTTCGTAGGTTATAATCCGCTTGTAGTAGCGCAATATGCAAACACCATGTGTAGACCACGCGTTCCCTTTTATTCCACCCTTCGCGGTTTTTCATGCAGCAACTGAAAAGATACACGCATCCGTGAAATATCGATTGACATTCGGATTAAACGATAAAACCGATAAAACTCGTCCAACTTTCCTCCAAATCTCCATACATACGACACAGCTAACTGGATCGACTTTCGAATTCAACGAGTTAGCCTAACTGGACAGAAAGCGTTTGAAACGAATTTATCGCTTCGATTCCATTTGTTTAAAATCGCGCACCTGTAATTCCTGTAAATAGCTCAACACGCGAGACACCATTCGATCGCAGCAATCGCGTTATTCCAATAAATTTTCATTTCAATTTCTTACGATGATCGATTTCTCGTTCGTTTATTCGTTTATTCGTTTATTCGTTTATTCGTTTATTCGTTTATTCGTTTATTCGTTTATTCGTTTATTCGTTTATTCGTTTATTCGTTTATTCGTTTATTCGTTTATTCGTTTATTCGTTTATTCGTTATTCAAAGAACTTATTTACCTATTCGTAATGTTTTGTTTCTGAAATAATTACTTTCCATTCGTTTTAAAGAAACATTTCTTATTAACACGTCGTTACCTTTCTGTTCGTTAATCGAAATAATTTTTCCTAAGAAATTGCATGAAATTTGTGCGCGTAAAACTTCGTTTACTTGTGCAAAATCTCTAGAGCACTTATCAAATAAATGTTAAGAATCGTTTAATTCGAAGAAACGTTGATAATCGTTGTCGAAGAAAATATCGATTAATATTTCGTACGACCTTTTGTTCCTTCGATATCGAAGATTCTATAAAGAACATTTTCGTTAAACCCGTTTCATATCACCTGTCGATCAAAATTAATTCCAGTTGGATCGAGTTTAGTCCGTACAAGCTATAGAACTGTCAAGCCAGTAAATATAACTAGTATCTGATTTTTTGTCTGTAACATTGATATTTACTTTAAAAGATAAAAGTATAATCGCTAGACCGATTTTTACGCGTTTATGGGAAATGTTCGAGTATAAAAATGCACGGAATGCACATAATACTCATAGATACGCTATTTTCAGAAACACGATTTCATCGTCCGCCTAGATTCCATAAAAGCACGAGTTTACGTAAATATCCGCAGTTAGAACCCTAATCCCACTACGTACATATTAAGATGTATAGTAAAGACGAAAGATGGGGGCAGTTTTAGCGTCGAGATATTAAGTCGCGCGTGGCACGCTCGTACTCGACCGTTCCAGACTGTTCAAAGTGGTAACCGTTTCCATTCAGGCTTTTACCTCGAAACGATCGGCGCCGATCCACGACGATACATAGCGCGAGAAGAGCCCGCGGCAACCTTCATTCCCCTCGAGCATCAACGTCGCGTTGTTTCTCGGCCAGCATGCGCGTCCCGCGAATAGCGGTCCAACCGGCGAACGTTTAGACATCGATCAAACACGATCGCTTTTTTTCATCCTATCCGAAGGACATTGCGCGTTTTTTAACGCTGATGAAAATCGTTAACGGTCCGATCTGAATCATCGATCCTGCAGTCGCGGCGACATCGAAATCGCGTTTCAGCCACGTTATTATCGCGCGATCCTTACGAGTAGATCGCCGAGTCCGTTTACGTTACGACAAACCAGTACAAGATATACATTTTTTTCTCGCGATTCCGTACGAAGAAATATGAAATCGCTGTCGGTCGGAGGGTTAACCACGAGTTCGACGAAAGGAAATCACGCGCTATGTGTCCTAAATTTCCGGATGTTTTCGGACTCGTTCGACGAACGATCAAACGTCGAGAGAATTTTTTCCACTATGACGTCGACACTCGAAAAGGACACTCGAAGGACGATGTCGTAACGGGTTCGACTACGAATAAATCGCACAGCGTCACCGATGCGAGATCGCAACACGCGACAGTTGCGATGTCCTAGCGGAATCGTACGCCCGTGCGCATCGCACGATTAAAAAACATATATAGCCGAATCGCGAAGCGTGACCGACGCTCGGCATCGTCGTTGCGACACCGCGACGTCGTATCCGTTCTAAACGAGGGGGGAACAGTCGCTAACCGCCACGTTAATCTCGTTCGTTCGACGGTTAATCAAAGGTTGGCAAGTAGCAATACCGATCGTAATAACGCACGAATCGATCGTTCGTGTAACGACCTGTAACCTGCGCTTACGAACAAACAGTCGATCGTTAAGACGCGAAATCGGTGATAATGATATCGAGGATGATTGTCGCCTCGGAGTACGATTTAATTAAACGACGTTCGTTAAAAGACGAAGGCGAAAGGTTGGTTGGAAACTTTGAGATTCCTGTAATCGCTGGTTAAAGTACAGCGCTTATTAATTATTTTGTTAAGCGTCGAAGGACTATCGATTCGCTGCGTAACAGTTTTCTTGAAACAACGTCTTTCAAGAGCTAGCTTATCAAAAGTAGGATAACTTTGCCATCTCACACTTGTATCTATCAAATTTTGACGAGGATCGACATCTTAATTTCCGATAAGAACAACAGTCTTCTCCGTATCATGGTAAACGTTACTATTACTCTGTAGTTTGAGAATCGAGAAACGTGTACTTATCTGTGACTCTAACGTTTCGCGTGGATTACGAAGACAATTTAACCTATCGTAGCGAGAAAGAGACGGGCGACGTCGCCAAATTCTGTTTACTTATTCCCATTGCGGTTTATACGCGGGATCGCGTCGTATTTTGCCCTTGTAATACTCGTAATACTCGTAATACCGATTCATAACGCATCGCGTTTCCACTTGCGCGTACAGAAACGCGTAGAGAAGTCTCCGAACGCGTGCCATTTAGTTCGACGAAACTCGGGCCCAAGCGGTAGACATCGACGCGCGCTAAACAGACCAGACCGATGCTCGTAAACACCGACCAACGTTCAGCGACGATCGTAACGGGCAAAAAAAAAAAAAACAGTCCGCGAGCTCGACTTGTTGCGTTTACGTTCGGCCCAAGTATCTGGTCGCGAGTCGGACTGGCGATATTCGCGTTTGGGCCAAAATCTTCGTCGCCAGTCTGACTCGCCAAAGTAAGGGCACGGGTTAAAGAGACGAACGAGTCGAACGACAAGACCGTATCTAATCGTCGAATAAATCGTAAATTGTACTCACGGCTAAAAGCAGAGGCAGCAACAAGATTAAAGTCGATTTCCGTATACTCCGCCACGTCCTCTCCATCATGCGAGTCTCCTCTCTGCAATAAAAAGCAAAACAAAGGCTGCTATAAATGCGTCCACGGTTAAACAGCTGATTCCAATGGATCGTTGACGTCGGATCGATCGAACACTCGGATCTTACGTAGGTCGCGCGATATTTCAATTCGATCCACTCTACGAGGATTCGAAGCATCTGGATTATTCGTTGTTTCCGTTTAACAACGAACCACGTCGTTGCCACCCCGTTCGTGGAATGTAATGTAAGTGGAATGCGAGCACCGAATGCGAGAGGATCGGAAATATACCGGATAAAAGAGATTCGTGGCATTTATCGTCAGTCGGATGCACAAGTAGCACGTTTACCGTCCGGAGTTTAAACAAAGGACGTTGCGCAACGAGCATCTAAACCGCACTCTACGAAAGCCGAGCTTCTTAATTAAAAGCTCGTTCGGGATGACGCGGTGAAAGAAAAAGTCGCAGCCCTGCATCGTCGGGAAATTCAATTCCGCGAGATTTAAAGTCTGCTTTATCTCTGTCGGAATTGGCGAGGAAACAAAGTTTGAAGGGGGTTGGAGAGAAAGAGGAGGAGACAAAAAATAGGAGAAAAATTAAATTCCGTGGGTAGCGCGGAGACAAGGGAAAGAGTTCAAAGACGGAACGCGAGAAAACAAGAAAACTTGTACTTCGAATGGGGGAGGAGAGATCAAAGGGAACGAGGATCGCGAGTCCGTGCGATCAGAAAGTACCAAAAACTTCGAGTGGAATAGTACGACCGACGGATGGTGAAAAAAGCGCGAGGAAAAGATGAGAGAAAAATACCGGACAAATATCCGCGTTCTTTCGCCTGCGGATAACGTGAAAAACGATTTGCACGATGAACAGCCAGTGAACAAGAACGAATCGAAAGAGAAAAATAATCGATCGAAGCACCTCTCTCGAATCCTTGGTTTCTTCGCAGAGAAACACCGGTCCTATGGTCTATCGCGTTCGAGATCCACCGATGTCCTTCGGAAAGAAGCTGGTCGTCGTTCCGCGCGATCCCTTTGTCAACCCCCCGGTCGAAGCACGCCTTCCAAGGGGTACACACGAAGCGATAACCCCGAGTGACAATTCACGCTCGTCGATTGTTCGTCATCGGGGCGGAGTGCGCGAGCGTGCTTCCTTTTCCCGTTTAAAGAAAAAGGGAACTTGTGGCTCTGTGTGACGCGACTGCACGGTCCCAGAGGTGGTTACCTTGGCCGACGGGGACTGACTGAAGGTGCGAGCCACGCTCGTCTCCGCCACGAGCCACGTCCCAGTGACCTACTCACGATCTCGATCGTCCGCGCTGTACACTCGCCCCTCCGCCGGCTTCTTCCGCCTTCTACGTAAGCAAAGTCCCAAACAGGCCCACCGTCCTCGTCGCTCGCTGTTACTCCCCTACCCTACCGCAAAACGCCGCTCTCTGCCACCGTTTCCATTCCTTCTTATTCCTCCTTTCGCGTCCTTCTCTCTTTCTCTCTATTTCCCCCTATACACAATTTCTCTTTCCCTCTTTCTTCGCCATCTCTCTTTTCCTCTTCCCACCGCCTTCTCCTTCATCTGTCCGCTCGAGCGTGCAACGTTGCTCGGGCACAGGTGAAAGATAGCCGGAGCGAGGCGCGAGAGTCATTAAACGGCCAATGGGGAGGAGAGAGCCGCGTTTATTTCGGTGGTCGTTGTTCTTCTGCGAACGGAGGCAACGTTTCCACGCTTTTAACGAGCTCTCTTTGGCTCCAGTTGCCCCGCTGCTAGATATCGTAAATAAAGCGCCACGCTCGACGAACTGAATCGACAAAACGGGAAGAGCGAACTTTTCTTTTTTTCTTTTTCTTTTTCTTTTTCTTTTTCTTTTCCTTTTTCCTTTCCTTCTTCTTTCTTTTCCT
Source organism: Bombus huntii (assembly GCF_024542735.1). Lineage (NCBI taxonomy): Eukaryota > Metazoa > Arthropoda > Insecta > Hymenoptera > Apidae > Bombus > Bombus huntii. Next base: position 18,296,375 of record NC_066243.1, read on the forward strand.
CTTTCTTTTTCTTCTTATAGATTTTCACTTCAAGAGGAAAACGTTAAATTCGCGGAATTACAGAAACATCTTCCTTTCGTGGAACGTGCCTCGGATTACTCGCTACGCGTAGCACCGTAAAGTATCGAAAGTACGTATTCGATTTATTTCCGTCGTCGATCGACCACATCTGTCAGATCGTCCTATAAATACAATTCTCTCGATACGTATATCGCACGAACGTTGATCGATAAACGTATTTTCCTCGCGCTTGCCATTTTTTACCATCTATCCATCTATCCATCGAGCTTTCTAAAGACTCATTTTCTAGCTTCGATCACATCCGTTAAGCTATCGCCTGTTATTTAAATTTCGATTCGGCGAATTTAACATTCGCCGAACGTATTGCGTCTGGAATCTCGTAACGCAGCGTCGCTCGCGATGCGCTATTTTACGAAGAAACTCGTTTACGAGAGAACACGTAATAGAACAACGAACGATGCAGACGAGCCACTGTCCGCGACGATATCGCGATGTCGGTTCGCTGGTGGACAAAAAGCCGAGACAGAGAAATCTCTGAAAAATATTTCGGTTATCTGTCGCATAGGTGAAACGTACGCCGATCGTGACACGAATCGTGCCACGGAACCAACGAATCGATTACGACAAAAATGTCTCAACCATGGAAACAAGGACGTTCGACTAGGTGCAATTTCGATAAATCGTTAGCGAAAGAAAGATCCGAATCGGTGGCCGCATTACCCTTCTACGAGACCAAGTCTCAACGTTCTACGATTTTTTCTCTGTTGACCAAAAGATATAAACGTGCGACACAAGTTTCGACGAAAGACGAAAATTGACGCTATTTTTGCATTTAAACTTATCATACAATCAGCAATAAGACTTATAAATCGCCCACGTGAATCTTTGCAACGATAAATGAAAGCATCCAGTTAGTTAAAAATATTTCAAGTTAAAACTAACCTTGCTGGAACTTTGATATCGACGACTATTCATCGATCATCTATTACAGTTTAGCGACACTAGCCTCTTTTTAATTTTGTCGTTTCCACGTTATGCGCTTATCCAATTATTAGCGATAACGACAAAGTGTAAAAATGTTATAGCGATTAGAACGTCGCGTCTTTCGGACGCGAATTTCGAACTTTTCGCATTCGTTTATTGTCACCGAGATTTTTACCTAGGACTGCCTTCGTATTGGAACTTTGAACGAAACCCTCTATATTTAATAATTCGAGAATTACAAACATCGCACGTCGGACATGGAAATTGAGCGCGAATGTGTCTAGTATGGTCGATTCCAAGTCCAAAAAAGTTTACCGGAAAAAAAAAGAAAAGAAGAAAATTGACGAATATTTCTTATACCGAACAGTTCTTAAACGGAAGGTATCGCTCCAAATACGGTTAACGCGTAATAAGGCGTAAATAAGGCGAAGGTGTAAATAAGCTTCTAAAACGTATCAGAGTTTTCGGTACATTTCGATTCGCCATAGCATCGTACAAGAAGAAGCGGGCAATTTGCATAATTATCGCGTATCTATTAATTACAACGTGGCAGGAGATGGTAACACGGAGCCGTGCATATTATAAAACGCTCCACTTTCGCGGATACGAGAGATCACCAAGTCGATAAACTGGCTGTGTTTGTAACGCGTGCAGCGCACACGGAACGCGAGACGAATCGATCTGACTTTCGCGAGACGAGCGATTAACGTGCAAGCCCTCGAAAAGATACGACGAAACATCGCCCTTAAGTTAAGCTCGGCACACTTTCCTTTTCGCTTCTCGAAATCGCGTCGTAAACCTGAATTTGCGTAACACCGCGACCGATAAGAACCAGACTAGAAAAGCGAGCAACGGCCTGACCCACATTTCTCACCCGCATGCTACTAATCCAAACCATCCGGAAGTGGCCTATGGTAGTGGTCGTGCGTAGGGATAACGCTGAACGATAGATAATACGTGAAAGCGCGAGTGAATGCAACGCAACCGCTATACTTTAATGGTAAATCGCATACGAAGGTGGCGTTCCAAGGGTTTTAATAAAGCGATCGCTAACGAAATATTAGAGCGTATTAGACGAGCGATAGAAAAATTTCGTTGCCAAAGAACGTCGAGCTCTTGTTTGTAAAATAAATTGTCTTCGTTTTGATTAAATTTAGCTATGTATCGACGAAAGTACGATAAATGTTCAACGAAAATATCTCAAATGCCGTCGAACGTACAATGCGATGCGTATACATTCGATAACGGTGTTATAAAAATTGGATATCGAATTTCGCTGCAAGAAATCGATTCCACGTATTTGCATTCAAATGGAACATAAAAATTGATCAAAAAGCCAATCACGATAGTAACACCGTTATCCCAAAATTGAATAGAAAGTATATCTATTAGTTTTTCATCGAACGTTGTACGTATAATTCGTTTATTATTTCTTTTATAAAAAGATTCATAGAGAGGATTATTTCAGCGTAGCTGAGATATAACCTTTTACCGTACGACACTTTTGTAACGCGACAAATTCTCGATTTACTTTGATATCGTACGTATTTTAATATTTCATACATTTTGTCTGTAGAAACGTTCGAAGAAGAAAAATGGAAGTAACTCACGGATAGGAAAGTGACGGAATGTATTTTATAAATTTTCCCTTCGTAAATTTCATAACGCGTTATAACAGCGCTTGTAAAAAAAAACCCAGGAATTATCTTTTTATAGCACGATTTTACCTAACGAATACCACGATATTCTGCTTCTATTTTTGCCTACATTCCTCCATTTTACTCGGTCAGATTGCATTCCTTTGCTCTTTCTAACCACGGCTTCTCTTAATACGCGCAAAAGTATCCCTCCTATTCGTCAAAGTTGTTACAACGACTCGAATCGTACGAAACACAAACTTGGATCTTTTTAAAAGTCCATGGACCGCTATTTCGATCAGATATCGCGATCGTATCTTTGTCAAGAATTTCGTCTTCTCGCCTCTCTAACTGTTTCGTTTCGTTTCGTCTCGTTTCGTTTCGTTTCGTTTCTTTTCGTTTCGTTACTGGTAATGAAATTTCAAGGGCATTTTATACGATACGTACGATGGAATTTGAAAAGTTCTTTATAGTAAGCGTACAAATACTCTGGTATTATGCAATTCGATATCGATATCTTTTCATACGCGATATCGATGTCGGTATAAGAACGAGATCTATGCGAAGACACGCGAGACAAGCACAGATACAAACTGGAATCGGGATCCGGTAGAAAGGTGAACTAATAGGAGAAAGCGGCCCCAAAAATGAATCTTTCGGCTTGGCGCCGGTGTAGCTGATCGAAAATCGTGAATTTAGGCAGGCGGTATCCTAGAATTTCGTTCCGGATACCCAAATATTTATCTGCTTGATGACGAAGACAGGGCCACCTGCTTGCCGCGCGACTGTCTTTGCGCGTATTTTAAATTTACATACGTAGACACGTACCGAAATCTTGACCCATTTCGTCTTAGCATCTCTGTCCTCTGTTTACCATCTCTGCTATACTTTGCTCAACGTATCTACGCGTACCGCCGGCTATATTATTTTAACGAGCCCCTTTAAATTTACGAAAGTTACCGCTGCTGTTAAACGTATATGCCTGATTTCGAGCAAGATAACCATCTTCTTTCGAATAGGAAGATTCCGATCAAAGTTTAGATCTAGCAAACCACTTGACAACCAAACGCTCGATTATGAGATTTCGTTATAAGTTGAAACGATTAGAATTTAATTGCAACTTATAACAGCTTTAAGACTCGAAGAGAAGCTTTGTAATTGGAAAATTTGATTGGCGACTATCGCGATTCATCGATAATTTGATTCTTCCGTGTCTCGACAAGAATGCGACGTGTCTCTGCTAAAAATTATTCGTATCGTTTAAGAACTATGTCGAAGAAGCAACCGATAACATTCGACGCAGGAAATATCATTCCGAATATATGGAGAAACGTCAAAAGTGTGTCGAGTTGCGAAAAGTCGGAAATTAGCAACGTTCGTTGCCATCCTGCGAGTAAACAACCGTTCGAAAAACCGACTCACATAATGAAAATTATCGATTACGAGTTTATCGATTAAACGAGCAAACGTTTTATTAAAAGCAGCCAGTTTTCCTCGTACGAGGACATACGTTTTCCGGACTTGATCACTTTTTTCAGCAAAAGATGGATAATCATCGTCTCGCGGATTCTCACGGATTCTCGCTGAATTGCATCGTAAAGAACAAACGAATAATGAAATCAAGCAAGTTGGCAAAACTCTTTAATCGCCTCCAACAATTCCTATAACAAAGAGACTAACAAACGTGATAAGAATTTCACGAACTTCCTGCAATTTTTGCAAGATCCGGTTAAAAAGGTTAGTCGTTTTGTTTGAACAAACGTGTGAACTATTCGAGAGTCTGTTAGCAGGAAAAAATCGGGGAAATCGTCCTTTCGAACACAATGAATCGACTTCTCTTCCGCAACGAGAATAGATTTTTTTGCGAGTAGCTTTTCTCCGATTACCGTGTGCCGGTGATTCGCGCATCTTTTATCCGGAGAAACGAAGAGGAAGAGGGGGGAAGGGGGAAAGAGAGAGAACGCAAGCGAGTCGAGAATGTGTCGTTTATGTCTCACGTCCTAAATACGATGCGTAGACACCGGAGAAAATGACACCGAATGGGATCGAGCTCGCGAACCATTAGCAACGATCCGAATAAGCGGTTCGTCCTTGAAATCGTTGCAGATCGGCAGACAGCGTATTAAAAGGGGCGTCCAGTGAGATCAAAGTACGCGACCAAGAGCAACCGTTGGTCGAAAAAGCAGCGTTGCACGATTATTTCAGCAAACTACGTTCCGTAACGCGCCTCCTCTACCCTCGTTTCCGCCAGTCGAGCGATTCGCCTTGCATCTTGCCAACAGATCCGAGAGATATCTTCGTGAATTTATCATCGTTGGTCGTTAAATCTTAACGTACCGTTTTTTCTTTCCATCAACGGCCGTCGCAAACCGACCTACATCTCAAAAACATCGAAGAATCCGTTCCGTTTCTGCCAGTTAATCGCGAATTATATTTCCTAACGACGATAGCGCGGCTAAAGATTCGATCGTAGATAGAAAACGATCGATCGAGTCGAACGATAGCGGATCTTGGAGATTAGAATCGCGACAGCGATCGCGAAGCTTTTGGAAAATATTCCAACGTAATCGAAATTGTAACGACAACTGCCTTATGATAACGCGATCCAACGCCTCACTTGTACAAAGCTTGGCTCTGTATAGGCAATTCTATAGAAATGAAATTCTATGTAAATGATTTATCGCGACCGTTGATAAATCAAAAATGACGTTATAGACGAGAGATTTGTACGTCGCCAGATGCATCTTGAATCGGCAGCTTGAACGAGACACACGTACGTATATGATAGCACACCGCTCAGGCTAATCGCCTTCGCAACGCGCCGTTTAACATAAGAGTTCCGATTCGATAAAGACAGTCGTGTATATGGGAGAATTGTGCGTAGAACGCGAAACGTACGAAACGAAAAATACGGCGATCGATAAAGGCGACGTTGGCGACAAGGTGAATCTAAAGCGACGAAGGTCCGGAGACCGGAGCGTCGCCCTGGGCATCGCGCGTCGCGGTGCTCCGAATACGTCGCCGGCACCAAGGAAGCGAGAAGACGCGAGTCCCAGTTTCCTCGTCACGGAAATCAGATATCGAATAGCAGCGCGGCTTCCTCCTCCTCCTCGGCCGGTATTTTTTTCTCGCTTGGTTATTATTATTAGCGACGGCGGCGACCGGTGGTGCAACCCTTTGTTCGACCGAGGCGTGACAGGTGCGAGCACATGACGTAACGAGGTACCGTTATAGCTACGATGCACGGTAGTGGCACACGCACCGAACGAAACCCCGTACGAATGCCAGACGACGCGGTGCCCAACGCACAGCATGGTAGGACGCGGTGTTGCGCGAAATTCTGTCGCCCGTTGTGAAAGTGACATGGAGGAAAGGATGCGAAGGTAAAAAAAGATGGTTCGAGTATGCTAATGGTTACACCGTTCCACTTATCGATGGAAAGTTAATCGTACGACGTATGGTATTTTCGAGGAAACCGGAAAGTGGACTCGATTCAAGTTTTCGCCAAGCGATAGCTCAAAATGTTCCAAGCGACGCGCTAAACGTCCGGATCTTCCGAAATTGAACTTTGTCGTCGAGTGTGTCGAATGTTCCGAGAACCGACTATCTTCGCCGACAACCGACAATTAACGAAAGTAAATCAAGTTGGATAGTCGAAGCAACGATCGAGAAGCATCTCTGGTAAAAGAGGAGATTTTGATCGAAACGATCGTCTCGTTCTACTAGAAATGAATTTTTCTACGGCAGCCTTTGAATCGATTAGTTCTTTATCTCGTTAGGAAGAATAGGCAGAATAGCGAGCAAATGTAATCGAGACATTGAGAAAGTCGATATCCAGTGGAAAAGCATGCAGCTAAAAGGCACGTCGGAAGAGCGCGTTAAGCTGATCAAGGTGTATCTCTACCTTCTATCGAAACGATTAAAGAGAGAAACAAATTCACCGCGTTTCCAAGTAGGTATATAACGTTCATTTTTCATAATTAGTGGCCACGAAAAATATGGATCAAACGTTTCGAATTAGAGAAATCCCTCTTCTCCGAATCTCTAAATTACGAGACTGAAACATCTCTTTATCGATAGGATGCGCGAAGAACGCAGGAATAGGATAGGAATCGTCGAGAAAATTCTTAGTTTTCTTAATTTATGAAAATAAGGGGGCAGAAGATAGATTCGGTGGTTTCGGTAGGCAAAAGAGAGAGAGATGAGATAAACGTATCGTACGATCTGATTAACAGGTTGAAACGAAGAAACAGTCGAGAAAGATTTCAAAGAGATACATTTTAAACGCGTATGTGCTTTTTTTCTCGTTTTCCGATGTTTCTTTCTCCGAGGAATAGTTCGCTGCCGAGGCGAGGCAGAAAGCGGGAAATTAAGGCAACATCGCGCCGCGGAAAATTGATCTCGCGTGAACACGGCCGGTTGCCCAGGAACTTTCACGAATATTCGTCTCGCTTGTTAAAGGGACGAAACAAAAGGCTTTCGATGGTATTTCTGCTGATCCCGCGAAATTATCCGGCGACGTTCCAACTGCCGCGGAACGACTACACAGCGTCGGACTCGAACGACAGGTGGCGGGCATTCCCTCGCTTCGCGGCAACTACCTTCGAACCGATTTTCACGGAAAAATCTACAAACGAAATTAAGGAATATAAAACGTAAAAGTTTACACGGGCTCCGCAAGCAATTGAAACTCGGAGAATCAAGCAAAAGGATCTGTAAAGGATCGGGAAATCTGATTTTACCAAAAAGTAACTAGTAATTTTACTAAAAGTACGATATCGAATTTGTCGGCGAATTTTTCCGCGTAATCGATTCGAATAGAAACGAACGTTTATCCGCGTAGCAACGTTTTCATCTTGGCTGAAAAGTCGACCACTGGACTCAATTACGTCTCTAAATCATTGGCATTTATCGCGAATCTCGTCTCCTATGCAGTTAGATGGAGTACGAATGTTGAACGGCGCTGCCGAGATTCAGAATGAAGAATCCATCCTTTTCCAGCGATCGTCCGGCGTCAGCTTCGTTTCTCTCTTCGTTATCCAGCACGAAGATCTTTCTCTGCCTACACGCGGCCTTATTCTCCACATAGACCCGGAGAAGGAAGGACGCCTCGAAGAGAGACGTGAGAACGCTGACACACTGACTCGCTACCCCACATACCCTTTTGCCTTTTCAACGTGTGTTCGCGAGACCAAGAGAGTGGGGACAAGAAGCAAGAAACGAGGAGAAGGGATCGGCTTTGTTCGATGAACGTTGGCAAAAAGAAAAACGCCTGCTATTTTCATAGAAAACGATCGAACGATCGCTCGCGTGAATGGAAGCGCGTGTTTTATCGTAGCGGATAAAAACGAAGCATTAATCAAGGATTAAAAGGCAGAGGTAAGCAAGGTAATTATTTGGAAAACGAAGAGCGTTTTCTAACGAAATGACGGAGCAGAATCGAAAACTATCGAGGAGGATCGTCTTTTTCTGCGGCGTGGAAACGTATGAAACGCAAAAGCGCGAGTCACCAAATGATAGAAAACAGAAAAACACAAACGATCGGAAAGATTTCCAACGGTGATCGTTGACGCGTGTAGTGCGAAAAGAGACTTTCGAGATGTCACCTTCGAAGATGCTCGGAAACTAAACGGAAACTAAACGGAAACTAAACGGAAACTAAACGGAAACTAAACGGAAACTAAACGGAAACTAAACGGAAACTAAACGGAAACTAAACGGAAACTAAACGGAAACTATACGGAAACTATACGGAAACTATACGGAAACTAAACGATCACGGATTAGGCACCACCGTGTATACGAGCGTATCAATCGGTCCATCGGGTACCACTGATCACAACGTTGTCACAAACCTTTTTCCTCCGGCAGTTTCAGCCGATTATAATCCTATTGGCACACACACTTGGCACTCGAGCGTTTCTCTCGTCGTAGCTCGTCGATTTTCTCGTTGGTTTCGTCTCGTTCGGTGGCGACGACACCCGACCACGAGATCCTCGCGAAATGGAAGGGCAAATGAACGAAAAGCAGCGGAGAGAGGTGGATTGATAAACGTGACGGGCAAAACACACCGACGGGTTTGCCGAGTAAGTTGGTTGTGAGCTCACCAGAAACGAAACGCAGTCTATATACTCTCCCCTCTCGGGGCCGTCGGCTTTCACCAAAAACCCTCGCCAGATCTGCCGGGACCGTCACCTGCGGCAAAAATTTCAATTCCTTCGTCTATCCTCTTATCTATATTGTCGGGGAAGAAAGCCGCGAAAAAGTCGCAAGGGGTGGGTAGTTTGAAAATTTCGTTTGCCTACGGCCACGCGAAACCAACCATTCTTCACAGCGATAGTCCAGCGATAGTTTTTTATGCTTTCAACCTCGTGGACAATACTTTGTCCGCCGTCTATAGAATGTAGGCTCGACTTTCTTTTTTCTTAATCATCGGCCGAGAGAGCTACAATGAGACGTAAACGGAGCGAGGTTGAATCACACGACATTCGACGAAGAATGACGCGCGGTCTCGCTCTGCCTACCGCGAATGTCCACCGGAAGTCCACACCAGGTACCGGATATCAGCGAAAGTTTTCCATGAATTCTCAAACATAGTTTTTCCCTTGGATGAAATTTCGAAGAACACCGGAAGAAATCCTTTTCCCGCGTCTTACCCTTCTCTTCTCTTTCTTAACACCTATAAAATTGCTTATCTAAGTTTCACGCGATTCGACCTACTTTTTACGATACACGGAATTTACACATATTCCTCGTTACGTTTTGCCGCAACAGCATCTTAAGATATGTACAAATTTCTTACTCCAGTTTAATCTTTCTTCGTCGCATACGATCCAATTATCCAATTATCGAATTATCGAATTATCGAATTATCGAATTATCGAATTATCGAATTATCGTATCGTATTATCATATATGATGATCGTACGTGACGAATACAAAATCGAAACAATTACGAACGGCATTATTAGGAACGACAAATGTCAATGAAATATCGTCAAAGGCGATACGCGTGTTTTTATATATTTTTATCGCCAATCGTAGAAAGTAGTTTTCCATGATACGTATCTGTCTTCTTAAACGATAGGCGGCCGTTCTCCGTCTCTCTTCCCTTCTCCGCTCGAATACCGGAAGTGGAGCACGGTCAAGATAGCAGCGAAAGTTCTCAACCAACAACATTCACGGTCGCTGTCTGATTTTAGACAAGATACTACAAAGCTATATACGTGTACGTAGTTTTGCATACTCTCGTCGATCATCGTGCAAGAAATCCAAAGATGCGTATCGACTTTCGCTCGCTAATTCGAGTTTCCACGATAACGAAAACGAGTAAACGTGTAAATGATGGCGAGAGATCGGACGTTCGTATTACAGCAAAGCTATCTACGTAGCAAACAAATCGTTTATATTAATTTCCAACAAGTAACGCGTTCTTTCCACTTACAAGGTAACCGTATCGTGCGCCGTAGATATTTTCCACTTTCCTTCGGCTATATAATATCGCTCGTACCATAAAATTTATCTTCCAGAGCTTACTACTTTCTAGCAAAGTAAACTTTAGTTTAGTCAAATAACGCGAGAAAGTAAACCTTTGATTTCTTTTTGGCAAAGGAAAGCCGTAAGTTTAGCTGAGAAAATATATAAAATTGTCTATAGAAATTTCCCCTACGTCCTCTTTGAAAAAACACGGGTATTATACGAGGGAACGAGCTAGAAATTGTAAATTGTAAATTTCTTTAAACGCGCGATAAAGCGAATAAAGATAACGCGTATTAAAGAATCACGCCGAGTGTCAAAGGATACAAGCAGACGTCGTTAGAGGGGAAAGTGCTAGTACGCGTTTATGATAGAAGCGGAGCTACGCGGAAACATTCGTGTAACCCATTTACGTAAGAGACATCATCATGCGCGTCGTTCCTAAATCGACATTTAATATTCTAACGCGTTTCATGCGTACAGACCTACTCTAAATCGAAATCCGGATTATCGGATCGACCTAGATACGATACTTGGAAGATTGCTTCCGTAGGAGATGAGCCTGGCGAGTGTTTCATAGCGAGGATATCGATATTATTTACTACGACCATGCCAATAATTATCGCAATCCGTTGATAGCGTTAGTGCGCGCCTATATTCTTCCATATCGCGTATATTCTGCACATTTTCGGTCGTTCTATAAACGTTTAAACGTCAAATAAACGCAGCTACATGCACCGAACGAACATGTAAAGAACGAACTCGATGCGGATACTTTGATCCGTAATTTCGTAATCGAGATAAGTGAGATTCTGCGAAGAATAAGCAAATGTCCGATACTTTTGTACGATAACGCGGCGCGTTTACCGTGCGTCGCGTATTCAAGAAATATTCGAAAAACGTTTAACCGACAAATAACGCCGAAAGTTACGACGGCAACAATAGCGCAAGCGTATCGGAAAGCAAACGATAAATTTCGAGATATTATTCCCGCGTAAGTAGGCGCGTCTTCTCCGGGGAAATTACAACGCGATTTGTGGATCGCGAGCGCAAATTAGATCCTAATTAACGCGCATTCCGAACACCGACCCCGTTAATTTCCCCGGACTCTCCGGCGCGGCGTTTTTTCTTCCTCCGGGTCCCGCCTCCGTCGCGGTTCCGATTCCCCAAGAAAGCCAAGCGAACGAATTTCGCGCCGGCTGGAACGGTGAAATTGCGCAATTTTTCCACCAGCGTTGACGTCAGCAGCCATTCACGAGAGTCTCGCATTCAGCTTTCACGCGGATCTTGCCTCGTCGTCCTCGCGTCCACGCTACTGCTCCAAAGCATGCGCGAATATTTGCCCGGATATTTGCCCATTTTTGACGCGATGTAATTTGCTTGGAGAATTGCACATACGACGAATATCACGGCGCGCAATCAAATAGAATTTGAAAAGTTAACGCGTGATACAAAAAATTGAGATCGTGTAACAGAACGTGTTATCGAGTAGCGTAACGCGAACGAACTTACGAGCTGTAAATCGTAGAATTCTCTTGCGAGAACAAGTTTTTACAATTTTCTTAAAGTGCTCGTTTCGTGAGCCACTGTACGCGTACGCAACCCCGACGGAAAAGCTACTGACGCGGTGCACGGAGAAAACGATACTTGACGATTGCCTTTTCTCGTCCTTCTTGGACGTCGGGTCAACGGCGATCTACGACGTTGTACGAGGGATATAGCGGCGCGCAGAATCCACAGGTCGATTTTTTGACGCGTTCAACCTGTCGAGAAGAAGGAAACACGGTCTCGATGGTCGCGCTTCGTGCGAAACGAGTGTCGACAACTGCCAACGGACAATCCGTAATTCGTTTATTTCGTTTATTTCGCTTTCTTCCGTTTTCTTCTTTTTTTTTTTTTTTTCACCGATCGGTATATTTTTACGACTATGCGAGTTTAAACTCGCTTGATGGCACTGAACATAGCCAAGTTAAAAAAATATCGAAGGAGATAATGCAGGGGACAAATAACGCTATTTCAGATACGAGTGAGTCATTTTATCTACCTGTTAAGTGCATTCTCGTCGTTTGGCTCGAACGAGGAAGGAAAAACGCGCGGGGAAACGGACTGTGCGCCAATTACACCATATACAAAAACTCGTTAAATCTCGTATAAATTCAAACTTCATCTTGCGCGCATATCGTAGAAACTCTACGTGTCTACGCAATGCCTTGTTCGCCACGATCGCGCCAGATCGCCGAAAGACGAGGAAACAAAACTCGAAGTCGAGCTGTTGCGACAAACATCTACGTACGAACATTTACTTTCTTAGAAAGCACCCGTTTCGGATTTTCTTTTACTTTGCTCGCAAAGTTTGTGGGCAGAAAATTTCTCTCGAACAACGAGCGGTCACGGGCGAGAATAAGAGAAATTCGCCTTCGATGTCCGATTCGTTCGGTTAATAGCGCATATCCTGATGAACAGAGCGTTTAGAAACGACTCGGTATATCGGGTATTTCGAGGGAGGACTCGAAATTTCCAAGACACCGCGTGCCTCGTACGTGAAACAATCCGACGGAATCCGATCGAATCCGATCGAATCAAACCGTGCGTTTGACCGATTTCTCACTTCGAACCACCGAATTGTAGGAATTCGAGCAGCGTTCCGACCGACAATTCGCAGTCGATTTCCAAACGGCACCGTCGATCGTTCATTTCGTATCAAGTCGAACGCAAGATTTAATTCTGGCATACTTTCCACCGCCGAAACCGCATCGAGGGAGGAGGAGCTCGTCCTCGTCGCACCCTAAAAAGCTCAGGATACCTATCGCCGAAGTCGTTTCCGATCCGTAGGTTGATTCGCGTTTGTAAGTTGCTACTCCCAACGTCGAACTCACGCGTAAGCTCAAATTGTCGTTCCACTTTTTCCTGTTAAAAATCAAATATTTTAATAACTCGATCGAACAACTTTTTACACGCCATAAACAGATACATTGTACTTTATAATTAGAAATTATGTCTCTGGTAATTACCAATTAAATGATGATAGAATTTTTTTACGAAACATCATACATCAGCCTTTATAATAATTTCGTCGCGCTTATCACCGCACTGTGCTATTCGTCGCTGCCACGAATTCGCAGATCCTTTTACGTAGATTATGCGCAGGCTATCGCGAGTAATCGCTAATAGTTAGAAATCAATGACGATCTAACGAGAATTTAAGAAGTTAACGACAATGTTATGCAAAAACGGATTAACCTACATAGGGAGTCATGTATCGCTTTAAGGAAACGTCGAGAAAAGTAGTACGCCAACGTCGTAATCAATAACACGGATGTCAAGAAAATCGTGTTGAGAAACGGTCATAGACTTGGAAAACGAGAATTTTATTCGATATAAGACGCAATTATCCGGTAAAACTGTCACCGACGTTTAATTACGTAAGGCGTTCGTTCGAAATAATTTCAAGATAGCGCTGTACGTAATCGGCTACTGTAACTAATCAACGTACGGACAAACAGACAGTCATTTAGATTAGGTACTATCGTATGCCGTTGACACGCCGTATATTTCTTCTAATATATGTAAAATCTGCTACCATCGATAGTGCCTTCGGCAACCGGTCAAACAGTTTTTGTTAATAAGGATAGTTCGCCACGCTCACTTTCACGGTCAAGTTCCTGTTTTAGACTCGGCACGTTAGCGTAAAGCGTTCTCGATAGTCGAGCGTATCGTAAACTCGGTTACGTTCGAATCGTAATTTGGCTAATTGCAACGGCCCCATCTTCCCGTCAAGGATTCGGGAAACGACAAGAAAAGAAGAAAGAAAAGAGTGGAATAGTCAGCCCGCTACCAGAAACGCTACGAGCGCCACGTTATTTCATTCTCACGGTTCACCTTGAGCCAACTTTCTCCTGGCGCGTAGCGACCGAGACTGACCGACCGTCCGCTAATTACGATGCACGCTCGCAAAGGGAAAAATGCGCGCCTGGTTTATCGACTAGTTAATTGCGCGTCCTCGCGATCTTCACTGGGAATCCACGATCCCCGGAACGCTCGCGTAGGATAGAGAGTTCGCCGCGATGTAAGACGACGCGCAACGGGGGCACACCTGGATGTGCTCGATTACTCGATCGCTGGTTCGATCGTGCACGATCGGACGTCGCGTCGCGCCATTACGAAGACAATGGTTCGTGGGCGTGCGCCTCCACCAAACTACGGGCACCGTGCCGATATCTTTGTCAATTTTGGGTCACCGAATCGCTTTTCCTTCTTCCCGTTCACCCTGACGTCACCTCGTCACGTATGACGTCGTCTTCGTTACCGCGTGGAAACGTTTAAATTTATTTGATTCTTTGTTAAAACGAGCAAGAGAAGAAAAGGAAACGCTCGTTCGTTCCATGGATTCTCGATTCTTGATACTCGAAGCCCGCGACGATAACTAAAGTATGTGTCCGGTGAAAATCGATAAAAAGAAAGGATGAAAAATTTGTCAAAGAGCGATATAAAAGTGTCGGGGAAAAGAGAGAGAGAGAGAGAGAGAATAAAGTCATAATTCGCTGATAAATCTTTATTGGACAACGACGATCGAATCCTTTTAAGACTTACCGTTGCACCGACGGGGCCACTATACGAGATGTAGGGTAGATTTATCGAGGTGGCGAACGCGTCCCTTTTGTCTTTGGCCGTCTGAATTTCATTATCCGTTGCGGAATTTTTAGTCTCTTTGTAACGTACGTCGTAAGTAATGCACCGTTTGCCGGATGAAAAGGACGAAGCGAGGCTAACAGAATATACTTTCTGTACATGGCTACGTTTATCGCTGCATTTATATATCAGTTTTCCGTTATAATTTCTTATTGTCCTTGTTCTTCAAATAACTATTTCGCGTATACAACGTGCTCTCACCTGTGATCAAAGTGAGAAATTAATTTGCATTCTCGATTACGGATCAATTCGAAGCAATAACGCGAGCAAACTCGTCGTCCCGTTAAACATCGAGTACGTTACAAATTCATTTATATCTGCGAAAAATATCATTAAGCACAAAACTTTTTGCCTTAATAAATAATACAACGTGGCGCGCACTGCTCGTTCGAATGGAGTGAAAGTCGTACCCGTTCGTCGCAATTGACGAACCTTTCTCGAACTTGCTCTCTTACCCGTTTAAATCATCTCCATAATATTCCATTACCACTGTACACATATCTCCGGCGTACGTTCTTAAGAGCATACTTCAAACTTGAGCACCTTCGGTGACCGAATTCTACCAAAATGTCCCTGTAATTACAATAGAAATTTATATTATTCGGAAATACCGACTATCGGCGTTAAGGTTATTATTATTACCTGTCAACGGATATACATACGTGTACATATTCTTTAGTATATATATATATATAAACTATAGAGTAGCGTATAAATTGCTCAGCACCGATGCCGGTCGACTACGGAAATTCGAAAGTAGAGAAAAAAATATAACCGTATCGTAAATATTTGTAAATATTTGTTAGAAATTATAATAATTATAACAAATTATTCGCAAAATAGTCGATCGGTAGATAGAAACGCCTAACTGTAGCATAAGAATGGAAAAGATGATCAACTCGCGGAAATCGTTCGAGCGGATAATAAGGATACTTCTTCTTTGAAAAAAGGAAACGGCGTCTCGACACAAACAAACGGATATATTTAAGGTAGACGATAAACAACGTGAATACGTTTAACTTAAACGAATTTTTAATAATTTAATAGAATTTTAAGACGACGATCCGTTTTTAGCGTCATCTAACATATTAAAAGGATAATAAGGATACGACGATCGAACAAAAGAACGACGATGTAAACGCAATAATTCTCGAAAGGTTTCCTATGCTAAACGTTCAAATATTTTCACGAGCCAATGTAGTTTTATCGGAAATCCAACCGCTCGCTCACGATCGGTCACCTGTTTGTCATTCCACTCTGCCAAACTGCTCGTCGCGCTGCGTGCTCCAAAATTCTTTACTTCGGACGTTGTCTGGTACCAAAAGTATCGTAAGAAAAAAGCAAAAAAAAGAAAAAGAAGGAAAAAGAAAAAGGAAAGCACGTAGATACGCGACCTTAGTGTGTCAGTGTGCCTATATGCTAATCGCTGAAAGAACGGTTTTAACCTGGACGTATCAGCGCCAGCGGCGCCGTATTCCTCGAATAGCGCCTGAAGAAGCTGCGCTTTTAACACGTTTAGCGTGCCAATAAATTCGACGATTCGTTCGCAAACTGACGTACAAATTACGAGGAGATGTCGCAAATGTACGCATAAATTATCGAAACACAAAGCTTTGATGCATGGTTAGCGAACTCGAGTTGTGACTATTTTAAGGGAGAAAGAATTTTCCGCATATTTATCATCGTTCTACTTCGACTACTACGTCCTCGACAAATTTATACGTTGTGGCTTAAAAATACCCAGCCACTTGCTTACTTTTGCCAGTCTGATTAATTTACAGAATCGTAAATAAAAATTGTATCGATAAACGATAATAACCACATTCCGATTGTTATTTTATTACTTCGAAATTAAAGGTGACAACAAACAACCTAACAAGTTGCCAAAGTAAACAGATATATTTGGAATGGCGTGTCTTAACTTTCTTTACCGATGTTCATTTTCGACTGAAAGAACTTTCGAAAGGGGCCCCTCGATTTTCGTTATATCGGTATTAGCGTTTAACGGTATCCGGGCATCGCGAACGGTAGAAAGTAGTTTGACGTTTTCTGTGTTCGCGATCATTTTCTACACACACGCGCGCACACACACACACAACATCGTGCAATTTGAGAACGATCGAGAAAATAAAGAAACTAACAGAACAAATTCGTCGTCTGACGTGCCAAATATCGCGAGTTTTATGTCGAATCAACCAACATAAATAAATAATGATAAATCTCGTATTGAACATTTCTGATCGCGTGAAAACTACCAAAGATCGTAGATTTATAGAAAATTAAGCGATATGGAAAAAACACGGTCGACGTTATCGTAGAGTCGCGAAAGTGTATTTAAAGAATACAAATTGATCGTTATCTCTACTCTTCGCACTCGTTGCAAAGGATCAAGTAGTCGTTTCAATCGAAGCGGGTTTCAAAACATCAACCACGGAAAGATATAAAATAAAGCGTTTAACGCGACATTTAACAGTTCGTCGTGCGTGAATCGCGGCCCGATAAAGCAACGTGCAAATCTAGCTAAAGTATCGCACGCGATGGATCAGGGAACCCGTTTCGTTTGTTCTACGAACGAGAGGCCGCGAAATCCGCTACCTTTGTGTAACGATATTCGTAATTCACGCGTAACACACACAAACCTGCGTCATCGTATAGGAAACAGAGAAAGACGCTGGAACAATTAGCCGATTGCTAAACAAATCACACGCGTGATCACGAATGCCTCGATAGCTAATAAATTTTTATCACGCTTGCTGAAACGCTTTCTTCCATTGTCTGATATTTCGATTGTTTTCAGTCTCGATATAGAACTTATACTACTTATTGGTAGCGATGGGACCAACTTCAACATGAAATTACAAGTCCGAATCAAATCCAACGTTCGAGCTTCGCTTCGTAGAGTTCCAATATTTGGAAGGAAATTACCGATTTTACCAATACTTTTATTTTATTAATTAACACTTTTATATAAAAAACACCAATTTCCTTTTTATGTAATTTTACATGTACTACATCTTTGAAACATCTTTGTACTACATCGATCGTCGTAACATTATGCTATTAGTTCGTCGCGAAGCTTCTTACATTTACCAGTTATGTATTTTTAAAAGATTCGTATCCTTCGATTTAACGCGAGTTTCGCTCTTTCCAACCACGTTGTATTAAAATTCATCGTGCATCATCCTGCGATTTCCAACTACTTGGACGTTTATTTTAACCTGTTTTCTCTTCCAACTATCTATGAACGATACCTAAGAGGAGCGATTTTTGATTAATCTCTGATAAGATACTCGTAAAGTTCCATTATTTCTACCGTTAAAGTACTGTTTCTTCTTCTAAAAAAAAAAAAAAAAAAGTAAATTATCAATAAAAGAATTAATCTATCATCTATCTATCTATCTATCTATATATATATACACACATCCGTCTTCCTTAATTTTCCTTCGTGTAAATTATAATATTCTTCGAAACATAGGTATATTACGTACTAGGGAAAAGTAAAGAAACTTATCGGTGAACCCAGTTGGAAACGTTTGCAAGTTTGGAATACGTTTTGCAGTCGCTATACTTTAAGCCCATCGCTACTTATTAGTATAATATTTCATAAATTCTCGCCTATTGTAACTTGCTCGCCAATTACCACGTAAAATTGAAAGTCGTTACACTTTCGACCATGAAACTATATTCTCCATCACCGTTGTAGTAACAGCGTGTATCATCGGAAGGAAGATAAGGATCGCGCGTTTCACTTTACGTCTCGTCATAATGCTATACGTTATGACTGTAACTCGCAAAAGCACCAAGGATCGACCTTTTCCAATACGAGCGTCGCGAACATCGAAGAATAGGAAATCAAAGAAAAGGAGGCGAATGATAGATCGAAGATTTCTCCGGGCGAGAGCAGGATCGTTTATCACCGTCATTGCGCGACGAAGAAAAAAAATAGCTCCGCCGTTTAGCCGATCACCGGTCTGTCGAAGAAGAAGAAGAAGAGGAAGAAGAAGAAGAAGAATGCACTTTCTACGGGAATAAGAATGCTTTCTTTCACAATTGCGTTCAAAACGCGCTCAAGTTTGCTCGATAAAATTGCCACGCAGCTGGCGAAATAGATCACACAGCGCGTACTTGTAACTCGAATATTTTAACGATCGAAAAGTTAAAGTTCGAGCACGAAGTGTACCAAGTGGAGATGTAAAAATCGTATTGTTCTATTGTACTCGTACTTGATTCCACGAAAATACGTAACTTTTTTTTTTTTTTATTAACGTGGAGGAAATCTCCAGGAGCGGACACCAGGCCGCTTCTGGGGAAAAGCGACGCGGTAGTGCCGGATTCCAACCGACTAAAACCTCCGCGATGACCGCCCGCGATCGAGAGGGGCCCGGAAACCGGTACGAAAATACGTAATTCGCAAAACTTTTAACTTGCCCAATAATTCGTTTTCTAACGCGTCTGTCAGTAATAAAATCAATCAAAATATCTTTTTCACGCGTCCGAATCTAATAAATATTCACTGTAAAAGATAGCGGACATTCAAAAATCGCTCCTATTCTCCACGTTCTGGCGACCGACGCATCAGGCATCTGGCATCGGGCATCGGGCGAAAACGATCTCGTTAAGTCACCGAACCACTCACTTTCACCACCTACGCGTGAATTTTCTGTTCCAACCAGCCTCCCACCTGGCGAGTTAACGAATCCCGTGACAATGAGTCACTGGCGGACCTCCGGCTACTTGCTTTCTCGTGCTGCTGCAATTTTGAAATCGTTCTCGACGATACAGCGGCAACCGGGGTTCGCTTACTCTCGTTTTTCACTTTTGTTGGCCACACTGTCTTGCATACCAATGCCGTTAGTTCCGCTACCTAATACGGAGGGAGATTAATATCGATTCAATGGGACAAGTTACTCTCACTCTCCCTATGCCATTTCTCCTTTGCATCACCGTCGTCTATTTCGGTCTTCTTGTCCTTCTTTTGCGTCTCTTCGTTCTTCGAACGTGAACGTTCCACGCTGTTTTCGATCTCGCCGGTATTCCTCTAACTATACCGATATGCTTGCCCGCTTACGTATTATAGAACAGCCAACTACGTATACGATTAATCCATCGAACAGCAATCAATGGTTTATCTCGCGTCGACGTTATTCGAATAATATATTTGAAAACTGATCGCTCGAATAACATATTATCTTGTTTGTTCGTGAAGATCATTCCGAGATCATTTCGAGATCATTCCGAGTAAGCGTCTCCAACTATTCAAATACGAACAAAGTATTCTATCGAATGTAACACGCTATCGCGACAATCTGCTCCTATGATTTTGCCACAATATATAATATATAATATATAATATATAATATATAATATATAATAGACGTCTTTCTGACAAAATGTTCGAAGCAAGAACAACTTTGAGCGCCTGCGTGCTACCATTGTAACAATTGTCTCGGTCAAGTGGAAGCCACTTGGCTGAAATAAAATAACCGAAATAAAAAAAGTTACTTCCTCCGTGGTATTCGCAAAGTGAAAATAATAAATCAGATGAGATAATTCGTTGTTTCAAGCTGTAATCTTTTACCGCATTACAAATAAAAGGTGTTCGAGACTGTGTTGTAGAATGCAAGCAGATATAAATTCGTTGCTACGACGACATAATTCAAAATTTAACTAAAATGGAAGAAACTGAAATAGAAATAGAAATGCACGAATGAAAATGAATTTTCAGGCGTATCGATGTTACGTATTTCATATACGTAATAGCTTTTAATATATGTATGTATATCGATTAGTCGCAGATGACGTATTCCATTAAAGTATTTGCATACCGTAACTACGATATCTCTGGAACGTCAGCACAGACCAACATGTAACTTTTATCGAAAACCGATATTGTTGTCACGCGACGATTTCTTTCGGCAATTCGTTCCGATTAAAATCTCTCTTTATCTCTTCGGCCCGCCACGATACTCGCGTTTGTGCGAGAAAACCTTATTCTTACCAAATATTTATTTATTTTATTTTAATCTGTATTTATACAACCTTGTATTTCACTTTCTATATTTTCAACGAAAGATGTAATTTTATTCATTTTTAAAGGAACGTACGTACGGTTTCGTTCGAACGTAAAATACCAAATTATAATTATTAGATGCACGCAAGCGAAGAATTTATCTTTTATCAGACCCCGTCCACGCGTAATATACAAATAATTTATTAATAATATGCGTTACACGCGAAAGAAAAATTAGTTACTTTTAGAAAAGCTTTTCAGGTCGCTAAATAAATCTGTAGGTATCTAGAAATGCGTTGAAATAAAGGTATATACGAATATACTAGCGGAGACTCGGTCGCATGCTTTCCTTTCGTGTCCCTCGACTCGTTCGTCCTCTCGAACGTCGCCGTTCCTTCGTCTCTCGTCACAAGGCTACGCCCCTGAACTCACTTTCACCGGCTGCATCCTATGCATCCGGAATCGACGAGATTCTCGGCGCAAATAGAATAAGGACGTGATACGAGACGGAGCTCGATAACTCGCTTTTCATACCAAACTCGCCTTTCACGGTAAACTCCAACGACGCTTCATTTCCACCTTGGAAACACCTTGAAAAACGCGAAAAGATAAACAAAAATGTACTTGTCCGACCGAACTTGTCCGATCTCGAAACTCTATCGTACGATTTGACCTGAATATCAATAAGAAATCTTTCCTATTGAAAAAATTGCTTTACGACAGCTAGAAATGCTTGTAACGTTCGCCCGTCAAATAATACATGAAACAGATTAAACAGATGAAACAGAATCTTGGATAAATGGTATGTTTTGAATTTCAACTGGCCGTTGATAAAGTTTTAATCGAGTAATTTAAGCGTTTAAAAGTTTATATGGTAGGCGAGTGCCGATGCGACGAGTTCAAAATAAATTCGTTTATCGCAGAGAGACGGTATAATAAACCGAATGGCATAGTTGACAGAAAATTTTAGAAAATATTTGTCGCGTTACCGTTACTCTTGTCTTTATCGTCCCGTATGGAAAATTTGTCCTTTTAAAAGCGTCGACTTCGAGTTAGCAAATGGGCCGACTCCACGAGAAGGCATCGGATATTGCTTTTCACTGTCAGTTTCCCATTGATTCCATGTATTTTAGTAATATTCGCGTGTTTCCGGTACAAATCGAGCAAAGTGTCCGCACATTTACCAACAGCAGCGTACTGCTGTGTTACTAAACTATCGTATCGTAATATAAACGATACAACTATCCACGCGATATTTAAACGACGAACGCGTACAAAGTGCTGCGGTAAAAAGGGACGAAGGTGAGAAAATATGGATTTTCACTTTTATTTCGCAACGAGACTAATTCTAAAACTACATGTACCTATAAGCATACTTTCAACCGTAAGAACGAAACGTTATCCGGCTTCTTTCTCGACGTCCGCTTTTAAATAACGGATATAAAAATGCCACGGTCGCCGAGTTTTACGTTAACGTTTAATTATTTATTCGCTCGAAGCTCCTAAGGAGGTAGACCGGACACCGTTGGCTAATTATTATTCACGCCCGTTTGAAACGTTTCTCCGGTGGTTGAAGACTCGAGACTTTCTTATAACCGTTTTACGCGTTTTCTACGCCTCTTCGATCTCTTTGTCGCTATTCTCTCTCGTCGCGTTATCGACGATATCCGTTTGCGATATTGCCATACGAAGCATAGCGAAACTGACGACGATGGTAATCATCGGTAATTATCGTTACATCTCCTCGCATTTCGTTCCTTTGATATTCGAACAAAGTACAACGGTGTTTGTTTCTCGATAAATTTGCCAATCTCCTTCCGACTTCCTAAATATCGTAAATTATCCGAAAAAGTGGATTTCAAGCTACAACTTTCAACTCGCTTTGCTTCGCCAGTGAAAAGAAACGAGACGGAGAGCGGACGAGAGCGAAGAGTGCGACAAAGAGAAAAGTAAAGTTACCCTTTTTCGGAAGAAAACACCCGTTATCGAAAGAAAGAACATTGGCGAATGTTTAATGAGACAAAGAAGAATTAAAATCGAGGGGATTTCAAATTGAACAGACAAGTGTTTATTCGTCGTACGAATTTGACGAAATGGTTCAATATCTCGTACAACGTTCGAGGAACGTTAAAATTGAATGAAAAATGACAAACGAATTGAAACGAACGTCGATCAAGTTAGTTTAACACATATATAGTATAGTTATAAGTCGAAATATAAGCTATCTAAGATTTGGTATCAGCGGAGCCGAACGTGCTTCCTCTTTTCCATCTGTTACCGTTTATTACTAGTCTCGAAAACGATATTACGTGCATCCACCGCAAGTATCATTGCAATTAACATTCTTCCACCGTTACTATTGTCGGACGCATGTTTAAAATACGCGGTCAATCGACGCGTTCGAGGTATGCGATGGATGGTCTATTGTTTTAAGCGGTTCGTGCGTTCCGTTTCTGCGAAACCTCGTTCTTCTTTTCCGTGACGCCGTGCCGGTAACGCGTGTCGACCGCCACGAGTGAATGTTAAGCGAAGATATTCTATTTCACCGTAAAGCGTTATTCTCCGTTATAATATTTAAGCCCTAATAACTTTCACGTCAGCCAACTCTCCTAAATATCGATGCAACTATTATTTTTACCAGAAATACGAGAATATAAAGTAAAAAGCCCTTTCGTCGTAAATTCAAATTTCAAATTCCAGATAAAACACGACCTTCTCCACATTTTCGATCCTATTTTTAACAATTTACGACCAATTTACGTTCCGTATCTTTAAACGAGAGGCACATCGACGCACGTTACGGGAACGGTTATCGATCTTTGCCAAAAGCCAGCTATAATTCATACGATCGTACGTCGTTTTATCATTTTACGGTGTTTAACGGTTACAGAAATAGAAAAGGTTTCTGCGCTTTTCATCTAAGAGAATGCTTGAAAGGTTAGAGTTGCTTCTCGAACGATCAAAGAAAATAATAATGTTTAGAAAGTAGCGGAAAAGAAAGAGTCGAAAGGATTTGTTACTTCGTTTCATCGATCTTTCGAAAGCCCATAAAGATTATCGTTTAATATCTAATTGCGACAAGTAGTTTATTACTATTCGAAATTTAAAGTCGGAAGAAAAGACGAAACCGAGGTAAAATTTCAATCGAATGAAAAGAAAAATCGAAATTTCCTGTCTTTAGGGGAAGAACAGTTATATATAGAATAGTTGGTAGCGGCGTTCTCTTTCGCACGATGCAACTTCATCGAACGACGATCGTTAAGATAGTATCGGTTGTTAAACTATTTGATATCGGGGCAATTTGTATCCCTTCCTGTATCGTAAGACAGTGTCGATTTCACTAGTAGCCGACTAAGCGATAGCTTAAAAACGATTCTAACGTGATTCTAAACGATTCTGATGTGAAGACACCGCTTCCTTCTTTTTCGAGATACGCTTATCGCCGGTTCGAACGTAATCGGTCAATGTTCGAACCTACTTGCTGCATACTCGAGCACATCGCTACCAAGCGGTCGCACATTGACCAACAATAGAGGCGCGCTTTTCTCCGTGTGGAATTCGAGTTACGTCGCGGCCGCATCAAGCAAAATAGTATCGACTTCTCGGCTGCTTTCGCGAGGCCGCATCCGGAATCGATCGACGCGCTGCAAGATACGTAAACAGGATACGATCAGTGACTCACGCGGCGTAAACTCACCGGTCGTTAGACCCGTTTGTAGACTACGCGACGCACCACGGCTCGATCGTCCGCCGACAGATGTAATTTTATTTATGCGCGAAAGTTTATGCACGATCGGAGAGCGACGCGGCAGCGATTACGCCGAGACCGCTGTCGATGCCTGCTTCGTGAATATCTTTCCACCTTTTCGAAATTGTCGAGAGAAGCGTTCGAACCCGTTGGGATTCCAATCGTTCGTAACTCGGCGATCCCGTTTCAAAATCCAAGTGTACGCGCACTGCTGATCCAAAAATAGGTGATTTCGTCGAAATTAGCGAGCAAACGATTAATCGAGGATTCTGTAGTCTAGAGTGGCTCACGAAAGTGTTTCAACGCTTACGCGTAGAAACTCGTCACGAATATACCACGCGAAACATTTTGAAATTTCATCGAATCTAAAAATATGCAACGCACGTGAATATCGCGAGATAATTATCGCGGGCGTACATTTTGCAAAAATCACCGAAAAATTTAACCACTCGATCATTTACCATTAGGATATTAGCTTTACAATTGTTATTTCTGCTCCGTACTAATTTTATATTAGGCACATGTTCGTAGTGAATAGTTTGTAGAATAATTTCTATAGGTATGCGTGTTCGCGTCGATTTCAAATTAGCTCGATACAATCGGTTTCATCTCGTTACGGTGGTAATGAAATTTCAGAAAGTTTCGTATATAATACTTATAACGCGTATTAATAGTATTCAAATACTTTCTGTATACGCCGTATACGTACAACAAAAATAAATTAAAACTATAAGAAACTGGTAGTTGCACTATAGCGATTACGCGTTCCACTTCACGGTATATAAAATAGTCCTTTCAGCGACTACTGTCAAACAACAACAAGCAAATTCTTGAAATTGCTTTTTATAATCACGATAGTCGCGTAATTTCAGTGGAATTCGATAATCCGAATCGGCCGAAAGGCAGGATCGTCGACAAGTAGAAACATCAACCGTTAGTAGTACGAGGGACAACGCGTAACTGTCGTATTTATCGCGATTATAATTTTCTATATCGATGCAACTTTTGCAAACGCAAGTTCGACAAATTCTCGTTGACGAGTTACGCTCGGTGTTTCGCGATACGTGGCGAACGGATGGTACCGTAGCGGACGTTGCTGCGTGAATATCGAATTTTCATGAGATTTCTGCTCGGCCGGTTCTCCACGCAAGACCATCTTCGAAGACGTTACCAAGCCGCTGTTTTTCCCGCCGCTAAATTCTTAAGAATGCCGCGAATCCATTCACCGGTGGCTAATTGCAGGAACGTTGCGATGAATCGCAATAGCCCGGTGATGGTAGTGACTCGCTAAAAATTTAATCTACTGCGGCCGGCGAGGAGGACGCTCTGATTCCTCGAGTAATCAGAACATGGCAATCGGCGGGCTCTCGTGCCGAACAAGATACGAAAATGAATTTCGATGCATAGCTGAGAACGAAGGACCGTAAGAAGGAGGAATGGAAGAAGCGTGCTGAAAAAGAACACGGTCGCGTTTCAAGGACCGTAAAAAGTAATTTGGACACGATACCGTGGCAAAACGTCTAACGAATGGAGAAAGTCGAGCGCAAACGTAAAAGGAGCAACAAACGAAAGTAGTAGAGTCGATGAAAAAATTCCAGTTCTCCGTTCTTGTATCCTGTGTGGCATAAATCCTATTTAATCCTATTTAATCCTATTTAACTTTCGATTATCCTATTTAACGTGGTTTCTATACTCTCGGTAACGCGATTATCGTTGCCATCTTTAGGACGTTTGCACGGGATCTGCAGCTTTCTCGTTTCCTAGGAAATATAGACAGATGGAAAGATAGTAAAACTTGAAACAGCAGTACGAGTTTTAGCCGTCGAAGGAGCATCTTAGAATTTTTCAAAACGTAAATAACGCGTGCCGTGCACGGTTCGTATACACGGTTTATGGATCGTGGCCCATACTCGGATGCGATGGATACTCGGCCAATGGAACGTCCCAAATAATACTTTTAGTTGCACATCCTACACGTACGTGCATTCAGAAAATATCTCGTAGCCGTGACGTTTTAAACCAGTGGTAGGAAAAATACGTTCACGATTCCGATAAACACGAGAGGATACGCACAAGTTTTCGAGAAATCTGCTTACCAAATTTCATTT
The DNA here is from genome assembly GCF_024542735.1 of Bombus huntii. Classification (NCBI taxonomy): domain Eukaryota; kingdom Metazoa; phylum Arthropoda; class Insecta; order Hymenoptera; family Apidae; genus Bombus; species Bombus huntii. The sequence goes on from NC_066243.1 coordinate 18,323,048, forward strand.
ACCATTTCGATTTTACTTAGTTTTAAACGTAATACACCAACGTCCACGATGAATCGTTCGAACCATGCAACGGGTGCATACGATAGACGCGATGGAAAATTAATGCAAATGCGATTCAAACTATAACAGCCTTAGAACAGCCAAGGGCTGTCGAAAATTCTCAATCGCAGTTATTAAAAATTGCAGAAATGTAAACGAAAGATTTATTTATTGGAAGGAAAAACGACTAATTTTATAGAAACGAACAAGGTGGCATAAACGGAGCATAAACAATCAGCGTAATAAATTTTACTTTTACTCAGAGTTCGGCAGTACTTTTCGGTAGATCTAGCATAAATATACAAAATGTTATCCTATCGTCGTTTTTAAATATTATCGACTATTATAATAAGAAGAACGATAGCGTTGCTGGCTCCGCGAGATGAAAAAGATAAAAAAATCGTTAAAAGCGATAGAGACGCTTCCTCTATCCTATCCTATGTCGATCGTAGTAACGGCGGTAGATCGAAGGAATAACGATCAAAGTTTGCTCGAAATCGTATTTCCCCTTGACACATTTATCTCGCGACTGGTGGAAAACGTTCGTCGACGAAAAATGTACGTTCGATGCGCGGCATGTAATTTCGGAGTGTCTCGTAAATAATGCAAACAACGCGATTACTAAATCTGACGGGGGGGAAACGCACGGTGTACGAGCACGCTGTAATTAAGGATTATTAGTGGCCATTACTTACGCGCAAGCCAGCCAAGCAATCATCCGGATTACCACGAACAAGAATGACGAACGCGGCATGAAATAATTACGCGCAACGACATCTCGCTTGACACAGCGAGGACGCGTCCGGTCGAGGAGGATGAGTTGTTGCGCGTTTAGGAAAACGAGCGCGCCGTCGTGCCGATGCCGAAAAGAGGAAGAGAACCGGAAGCCGAAGAGAAGAAGCAAACGAAAAAGAAGCAAGAGGGACAGAGAAGGAGAGAAGGAGAGAAGAAAAGAGAGACGACGCAGCCAAGACGGAATCGAAAGAGCCTTAGCCGTGGCAGCCGTGAACGCGCCAACGACGCGACGCCACGAGGAGAAAGTTTCGAAGGCAGGAAGCGAAGTAGGCCACGACTTTGACCGCTCGCAAGGTCCATACTCCCGAGGCACGCTGATTCGCGGTGCTTCCACCGTGTACCAGCTTCCACCGTGTCGATGGGATCAAGTTCAATACGTAATTTACAAATCCGACTGCAAGTTTCGCTTCGCACCGTCCGAACGCTACCCGTAACGACGCGTAACGGTTCGTTCGCCGTACTCGCCAGGGCTGTTTTCTTCCCGCGCGCTCCTCCTTACTCCTCTTACTCCGCTATGTACTCTGACATTAGAACTCGATCGATACTCTTACGAATACCAGTCGAGTTATGAGAATCAGAAAAACGCTATACATGCGCCTTTGCAACTTTGCAAGACCGACGATGTAATCGATCGTCGGACGGACGGAATCGTGTTACCTTTTGAGAAAAGTGATTTTAACAGAACGGAGTATCTATCCTATGATAAGACGGCGTTGGATCCATCTACTTGGGAGTAGTTCTTTTTTTTTTTTTTTTTTTCATTTTTAAAGTTCAATTTCTCCCTTCCGTGTTCGAATCTGCTCGAAAGTATTGCCTCCTTTCTTCGGAATACTTATAGAAGGCTGGAATAGTCGGCCGATGTTCGAACCTGCTTACAACTTATTTCAGCCCATCGCTACCTCGCACAGACCGATTCCACTCTGTCGATGCTCTGTCTGGCTATGAACGACGTATAGCCTGTCTCCCGCTCGGTCGGAAATAAAACGACGGCTGTCGTCGGTGATCCGCTTACGAACAGAGTCGTCGTTCCTTGGAAGCCTGAAACGAAAAATCTAGGTAACAACGTGATCGTGCATAACGCGTCTCTGAGAGATGATCGATCCAAGTTTTACATGGAATGGAGCTACTCTACGAGCAAATGTCGCGATTACGCTCGTTGGAACTGGTCCGCGGCGAGGAAAAGGAGAAACGTAATCGCGTTGAAATATTTGAAAGCTTCGTTCTCTCTTCGACGGTCTGTGTCCGTCCGACGTCGCGTATCAACGTCGATCATCGAAATGTAATCGATTTCACCGCTGCTGCACGCGAAAATATACGGTTTTTGGTTCGTTCGCGTTTTCAACAACGAGGCTGATCTCTGAAAAGGGAACTCGCAAAAGGAATCGGATACGAACGAATATACCGTGGCTACGTCGAATATCGCCACATCGTTGTACCATATTATGACATTCACGTAGTACCGGTTAATTAGAAACAAGTAGACGAATTTTTTCGTATATTTTCGTGTAATTAGACAAATTCGACAATACGAAAATTAAATACGATTCTTTTCCATTCTTCTATCCGCTAGAAATTTGAATTTTTGTAACGACGTCGTGTACGATTAAACTACACATATCGACTACACACGTTCGTCATCCGAAAACTATGTGACCTATCGACGATCCCACGAGTATTTCCATGCCTCCCTTTCCTCGATTATACCGGGGTCACCGCAGTCGAGCATTTCAAATTCACACCTCTCGTTCCATTAGCTCGGCAAGATTAAACATGATTTACTCAAAGACTTGCGGTTACGTGGAAAGAAAACGCGTGGACGTAGCTACGAGGACTACCTATCTTCCTACGGGCAAATCAAATTGGCCAACGAGGCAAAAATCAGTGTAACCGGTTAATTGTAAAAGAAAAAGCAAGATATCGTCGATGAAGATCGAATTATTCCGAATGTTTTATCGTTTCTTTCCATTTCTTCAGCCGTTCTTACCATTAATCTTTAATTCCGTGTTTAAAACCGGGACAACTATTGCTATTAAAACGATTACGTTATCAGTACGATCTGATATTTTCTTATATCTATCGAAAATAGTTGGACGGTTTATTTGTACTCGTTCTTATATCAGAAAGTTCAGTTTCGTAATATTTACCAACGAGATGTCTTTCTAGAATTTCTTAAAGTCGTATTCGTCTTTTCTATTACGAAATATCTGATATCTATTACTCGCATTAAAATCAAGCGTAAAATAATTATCCGACCAACACTGAACTTTCCACTGGACAAAACTATGCTAGACGCTACGCTAATTTGCCTAACGTCGTACAAGCAGTAACTTTTCACTCTTCATAGTTCTTACATACCTATTGATATATTATATTATTATATTATTATCCGTTCGTAGAAATTCGTTCGTTCCGTATTCGTAGAAATTCGCAAACATGCAAAGATAGTTTCAAATACTTGTCGATTAGTAGTACTTATACCTGTCTTCGATTAAACACGATGAAAACACATACCGATCGTGTGGTAGAGACGAAAGATGGTAACGAGCATACATCTGTCGCGTAATTTCTTTTACGCGACAGAAAACGAAATGCGAAAGAAAAAAAGGGCATAGGAATGACTGGAATTTGTAATAACGCGTCCGTTATGTCGCTATGCTGTTTTACGTCGCGTGATATACAATGGCTGGAAAAAGTATTTCCGCTTTGTGCTATATTTATTATTGCATTTACGTAGCAATTAATTAAATCCGAGTATATTAAATTTAGCGATATTTAACGATATCGTACAACTTCCGTTATACGAACTAACCGGAGGAAAAGTGTTGGAAAAAGAGATAACGAACAAAAAACGAACGCCCCTTCGGAAGATAGCGTGAAATACAATTTCCTGATAGTACGACCCAGCGCCACGTGGTCCCGTCACTAGGTCAAGGTTGCTTTTCAACCTGGAAAACGCCGCCACTAAGCGGCTACTATCCCGCGCAACTTTACGCGTTCCTAGCGACGTTTTATCATTCGCGGCGAGTGTCGCGTGCCAAGTTCTTCGTGACTTTTACACGTACCGAGATACGCGTTTTGTCGTGACAAATCGCGTGCATAATGGAAACTAGCGGTTCGATCGTTGTCTGTACGGCTGGTTCGAAAACAAATCGAACGTGATCTATGCGACGACGTCAAACGCGAAGCTTGGATACAACGGAGTAAAAGCTGCTTCTATATTTCATTGAGAACGCGAAGAATAAGGCAACGAGTCGTTTATAGCGATCAAGTAAAGATTCGATTCGTAATAACTATATCGTATCTTGTTGCGCGATAAAAGCACGTAAACACGAACGCGTAAACACGAGTAAGTCGTTTTAAACGCGCTTGTAATCAGTAGCTATATAAAGTCAAACTGGTATATGAGTAAAAAGATAATGGAAAGAAAATTGGAAAACGGAACGACCGTAATTCTCGATTGTACGTTACTTCGTAAGTACCGAAACGTTGTCGCGCTTATCAAGATAGCCGTTTCTAGGCTCGAATAACGTACAACTAATTACATCACAGTTCGTGCTACATTTAGTTTTGCTATTACGAGCATCGTAACGCCGATTCCGTCGAATCGCGTTTATACGTAAAGAAAAAAATTATACCTCTAAAAGATAAGATTCTTCTATGGCGTTTCACGCGCGACGTTATCTGTGCTGTGACGAACAAACACCGACAAAATTCAATTTAATGGCAAAATTTTGCCGCGCTATACGAACTCTGCGTCATGCTCTGTCATATTTCTGGTTATCGTTACGTGGTAATAAAAGTTTAATCGGCCGAAAATAGTCGATATACACGGTATGATGCGACAGCGTACGTGCACGCATAAACGTACGTAACGTATTACCAAAAGGTAATCGTCAAAGCGTATATTGTAACGTAAAAGAATCGATCGCGATCCACACATGTACGTTATACGTTGCTACTGTTCACACTGGCAACATCAACGTTACCAAATACGTGTCTCGATTCGTAAAAGGTAGAACGAATCTCCGTCGAATCCGAGCGCAACTAAGAGACCACGCGATTGACGCGATAAATTTTCCGAAGAAAAAGAAAAACAGCAAGCCTTTTACGTCCGCACGGATACGTCGAGCGACGATGGAGGTTGTGTTCGTTACCGCAGCTTGGGTAAAAAGTCACTGCCGAATTTCCAGCGAGCATTCGAATGGGACGACTTTTTGTTCGCTAGAAAGTTTTCGAGCCGCTGTCTCGACTTGCACGGAAACAGAGTAAGGCGTGCATGTCCAGAGGCGTACGGCGCAAAAAACGAGTGGACGTTGCGTTGGTGCAGCGGCAAAAACCACCGATATAGAGCGGATTAAAGAAGCACGAAGATCGAGGAAGAAAACATGCTCGCTTTCGAGTCGGTCACGCATCATCGGCAGGCTCGGTCGCGAAATCCATCTGCCATACTTTCGCCGCGGATGCTTGCCAGAAATCGTCGGCCTTCGCCGACTCGTTCGGTTCGCAGATTCCTCGTTAACTGTTAATCGGACTCTTACACGGATCTGGCGCGGCGAACGGAAGAAGACGGATGCCGCGATAGAAGCAGCGAAACAGCACTCTCGTCGCCTGTCCCTGTCGGCCTACGCACGTACAACGCCCGTAAAAAATATTTCTACCGCGTTCATACAGCGATTACATAGCAGCATATAGACGCGACTCTACCTGCTACACTTACGGGCAATTTCGTGTATCTGGCTCGCCAAACGCAGATTTGTAACGATCTTTCGAAAACGCTGGTTAGAAGAGCCGACCACCACGCCAGCACCACTAACGATCACCGATTCTTTTTTTCTTTTCTTTTTCTTTCTCTTTTCTTTTTTCTTTTTTCGTCGTTCGACCAACCGTAAGACGAGATTAAACGCTACTCGAAGCGGACAGCGGCGAGAAACGTGCATTACATTGACAAATGAATACAACGCACGATCACCGAGCATAGAAACCGTCGATGATCGATATCGCGGAAAAGCTATTAGGAGAATGAAATTGAGATTATAGATACGTGGAGATATTATAGGCAACGTTTTTCTTGAAACATACTAGAGAAATTCGAGGTAAAAGTAGGAGCAAAGCTGGGTTGTTCGTAAGGAAAGTGGCGATTAATCGTCTAACTGTAAACTCCACTATCCGATCGATACTTTGATTCGATAAATACTTTAGGAACAGACGTCGCTGCCTAACGTCTCATAACCGACGCGTCACGCGTTACACGTTAGCTTCCAAAAATACAAATCACGTTTCACGGAATAATATTCCAACGTGCTTTCCACTCGGTATACCTACCAACGTTTGTCAATTCGCATATATTTTATTATCTCGTCCTTTCGTCGCCCGGTCTGTCATCTAGAAAATATATCGATATATCGTAAGAGCGAGGAAACTAAATCGATAATCAATAAAAACATTCTTTGTCGACGAATACGTGGAAAACCGACGACACTCGATGGGAACTCGATGGGAACTCGATGGGAACTCGATGGGAACTCGATGGGAACTCGATGGGAACTGGTTGCGAATCGAGAAGGATGGACGCGTGTAAATGAAATCAGTGGGAGCAAAAGGGCCGAAAATGTTTATTCGATTATGCGTGCACGCGCCGCGTCCTCCTTTCCTCCAGGAGGTATAGTTGGCAACGCTAGTTAACGCACACGCACCTGCACCGGCGATCGGCTACAGCGAGTGATAATCGTAGAGTAGGTCAGCGGAACAGCGCCTCTAGCAATCTGCGTTCTTCGGCTTACCGAGTCCTATACGTGCGAGGCTGTTCGGCCCACGTATACACAGCGTACTCGTGTACGTGCATGAACACGGATAAAAGTACGCCGACCGTGTATGACAAGAAACGAGTCGGCGAACCGACGATGTCGTCTGGACCAAACACCCGTCAACTTCCACTCGATTTTTCTTTTATTCGATCGCGCTTCGATTCTCGGTTGCTCGTCGTTTCATTCTGCTAAGCAGAAGCGTTTCTCGCCGAGCTTTTCGTTTCGCTCCAAGCGTGATATTTCGGTGATCGACGGAACTTCCTGTTAACGGATTATTGCCGATAAATACGTATCTCGTAACTCCTATACGCGTCTTCGCGTCCGTTTCAAATATTACTCGCTAAATACGACAAGTTTGTTCGTACAACGATAAACAAGGCGGTGCTTGTTTTTAACTGTCTCCGCGCTTCTGTATAAGATCGTTTACACTCTGATATCGATAAACGGATAGACACTGGTAAAACGCAAGTCGCTAACGTGCTAGCAAATCAATTGTGTTTGTAAATACAAACGTAAATAGAAAATACAAATAACAAGAGAAATACGTCAAGAGTAGAATCATTGAGAGCTCTGACTATATATAATCTAGACGTAGTTTGTAGATTTTCAAAAGCGATGTTTTTTTTTTTAACAACGACGCTTCAAACAGATTCGAGCTTCTTACCGTTCTCCAGATATTTATTACATATCGTTCACGGTGAAAATAGTCAGTGTCTATGGAACGTCATGGTAGATAGCGGAGCAATATCCTTCGAGACAGCCACGTCCCTTTCTTTAGCACGTTCAACGCTATTCGGTAATTCACGGTCGATCGATAATACGTAATAAAAATAACAAAGAGGATTTTTCGGACGAGTGAATTCGGAAAAGTCGGCAGGTTACGGCCACGGATTCCGCGTATACATCGAAATGGAATGTTTTCATCGAACCTTGGAAAAAGTTCAGGCTTTCACTGTCCGAATTGTCACACTTTACGCCGTTATGCTGGAATTTCTTCCCGAAAGCATCGAACAGTGTCGCATCGAACAGTACGATTACCTCGAGCGAGACTTGAAAGCAATTTTACGAAACTTTACGATATACACGCGGCATATGAGCAAACAGTCTTCGTTAACGCGATAACACTGAGATAATAATAAATAATAAATATAATTACGACGCATATCTTTTTTCACGCATGGATCAACGAATTTGTTATGTTTCGGCATCGACGAACCTTCGTTACCTACTTTCCGGTATCATTGAAAATAAAGGTAAATTACACTGTACTCGTTCTGTTACGATATCCGGTTATCGAGCGCGATTCGCGGTTCTAATCTCTGTGATCGCGCACGGATTTTCCTACCATATTTCATACCAAACAGACGTACGAGCTTCCGTTGGCAAAGTTTCTCTCGACACGTCTATTATATCGTAATACGTATCTTTAATTAGCTTAACAAAGTCGCTCGATCGTACGCCCCGTTCAACTCAGCGAACAATTCCCTGAACGCTCGCGATCATTTAACACCGACGATTCACCGGCGAGATCGATCAACGATAGAAACCATAATACGTTCGTTAACTTTCGACAATTGCCATAGAACGTAGACGTCGATTATCGTTCCATAATCGACCGTCGAACGATACGAAGCTATTCGCGTTTTCACCAACGTGAAAAATTATCAAATTTCAATAGAATCTCTCTGGATAAATCGATAAATCGACAAATCGATAAATAAAAGAAAAAGAATTTGTCGCGTGTACGTATACGTGGTATTAAGAGGTTTGAACGATTATTAAACGGATCAAACAAACACATCGATACATATCCGTGCGATACACGCGTTGGAACACGTATACGCGAAATAGCGAAACGAAAACTGTTATACAGCTTATGCGCGACGCGATACAAAACTAATACAGAAACCGACCAGAGTTTGAACAAATTTGAATTTCAATACTTTACGATTTAGTGGTACCTCTCTAGAGACGAACGATCGACGAGTATCCTTTGAAACGCGATACTCGAACTATTGCGTTTAACTCGGTTAAACGCACGAGTTCGTAGGTACTTGATCTCCGAAATGATCCGATATAAAATAATCGAAATAACATATTTCACTTCCAATTAATCACTTTCATCGTAAACGTAAAACGTTGTGTTTTCTACTTTCTACGAAGGCCCGTGTGTTATTTAAATTCCGTTTTACGACACATCTAGCACGGCGTTATAACCCGACACACCGTAAAACCCACAAATACAAGCTCGCGTGTGTTCCTGTTACGTCGAAGAAAGGTGGCAATCGTCCCATAGAGAGACGACCAATTTCACGCAGGGACGTGTTTTACCGCTTCGCAATTTAAACTATTACTTATTCGTAAGAAACGGTACGTGCGATCCTCGCAACTATTAAACCGTGAAAGTGGTCTGACCGAACAAAAGGAAACGAAGCAGACGAGACGAAGAAAAATGGAACTAAAGTACAGAGCATCGGCTGAAAAATCGAAGCGAATCCGGGAATCGATAGATTCGCGAACGAGGTAAGAATCGATGGCGAGTGATAATCGGCCGGATGGGTGGAGTCGAGTGAGAGGCGCGGAAGAGCATAGAAAGTCTGTATCGTGAAATTGCATTCCATAAAGAATGGAAAGTCGGTGCATAATCCTTTTCGTTGTACTTCCTTCGATTCTTTCTTTCCTCCTCTTTCTTTTCTCCCCTCTCGCCTATCTCTTTTCCTCCTTCGACAGAATGGAACGCGCGAACGTGAAGCGAATTACCGTGAAATACCGGAACGATTTCTGATCGGGCTTTTTTCGCTAGAGGCGCTTCTCGGGGCTGCGTACCGCCGATCGGAAACATTACCAAGAGTACGACGACCGACGACCGACAACCGACAACCGACAACCGACAACCGACAACCGACGACCGACAACCGACGCGACGACTGGGCTAGATTAAGGCAACGAGGTCACGTGCCAGCGGTAGGCACTGGTATCGTTACGTACGAGCCATTCCACGGCAAATCCACACCATGGTAACTCAATTTTTCTCAATGCCATCGTCCATAACCACTTGTTCGTAAAAATAGTTTTTACAAAGTAGTCTTCGTAAAACTTGCTGAATCGAACCAGCTTCGAACGATACTATCTTTGGAAGATCGAGTTGCCAAAATTATTAACTCGTCGCTTGGATCGTCAACGTCTTACGAAAATAACTTGTTTCGAATCGGTTATACGTCGCGTTCCCTTTGCAAATTTTCTTTCCATCGAAACTAAATAATATCGTTCCATTTATATTCGTAAAAGCTAAGGTAAAAGGTAAAATCCACCGAATTATCGGCCTAGTTAATCTTTCGAGTCCGTCTATCGAATATCGTCACCTTCTAAATCAATATGGAAATAGCAAATACTTTTTGCTTAAACGAAAAGGCTTCTTACGAGTTGATTCGTTCGATGAAAAGGCTTCGCAGGCAACCGAGTTTCTTAGTTGGCGTTACTCCGCGTTCATAGCGCTGTTACGTAGTTGGAATTATCGACTTTATTATTAATTATCGAAAGGGAATTTATAGCCTTCAGTTAGCAAACTTTGTCGATAAAGTCATCTTTAAAACGAAATTTTAGCTAGCGATAACAGACGACCGTTGCTATTAATCAACAAGACTAAACTGTCCTTCCTAACGCTAATTTACAGAGAAACCATCTTCTCTGCCATCGCTCGTCCGCGTCATGTTACATTAGTTGCTCGCCATTGCTGTTATACCATTATCTAATAAAATATGTACTGGTTAAACGTTCCAATATTATTCAAAGGTTTTATGCGTACATCGAAACATCTATGCATAATAATACGATAAAATATTACGAGGTAAGTGTTATTACACTTATTATCGACCGAATAGCCGACGTTATGTCCAATTTATTGTTTGCTATAGTTGGCAACTCGTAACATTCACCTTGCGATTTACACTGTCGTAATAAGTTAATCTAAAATTAACGTAAAATTCAGTCACGTAACGAGATAGGCGATCTGTTCGAACACAGTCACACAGTACGATCCATCCTCCTTCCGTTCGTTACGGACAATTCATTTTTCCTTTCGTAAATTTTCTTCACAGATAAAATAAAAAAAGACCGTTTGTTACTTTGCGCGGCAATGTTAGACGCGTAATCCTAAACGATCTAAACGATCTCGGCGATCTAAAGCGTTAATTTATTTCTATTAATAAAGTAGCGAAATTATTAAGCGTGTTATATCAAGTAGGCGTAACATTTTGCTGCATAATTGGTACATGATTGGAACGAGCAAGTAAATAGCCGAAACGCTACGTTCTCCGATAGATTTGCGATGAATTATCTTTCGCGAAATACATATCACATATACATATATACGTGGAACGTTGCGTAAGAAACTTGAACTATATAAAGTAGTTTATTCGTTGAAAATAGGTTTAAAAAATAAATCTTAGTTATATAATTTTATCTAGCTCGTGTACACGATGAATTTCGAGATACGACGGTCTCAAGTTAGTCTACGTAGGCACGTGTTATCTTTAAAACAATGAAATATCGCGTGCTAACCAAACTCCTTCAAATTTTTTCTACGCGAAAGCACACGTAGATAGTCGCTCGTCCGTATAAATACATTTCGCCATTCAATTCAAATTTCGCCTACTTGGCAACAACAATGTTTCCAGTACGCAGAAAACTTCTATTAATAGACCGCGGATGTCTATGCAAATTCAAAGTTTTACGAATGCGGCCGAAAAAATGGAGCGAGGATAAGTAGTTGTTTGTTCGATCTGATCGATCTGAACGTTATCTGCTAGCACGATGCGTTTAAACATTCGGCTAGAGTGACGCATTTTAGCTTTCAGTTTCTAGCGAAAATAGCGCGAAATAGCAGCGGAGAGACACGTTTCAACCAAAAACTTTTTACTTTAGTTACTTTACTGCTTTCGTAGGTTTTCGCTAGAAATTTCGGTCTATAAATTTCTTCCACTGAAAAATCCACCGAATTATATTACCTCGCCAATTCTAATTCGAAATCTTTCTCTACTTGGTAGTAGTAGCGTTTGTACTCTATCACGAAGGGAAAGACGAGTGTCAGACGGTATATCAGATATCGTTGACGACAGCGGTCGTTGCTACTTCAAATCCTAAAAGTACGTTCTGCTCGATAAATACGCGAGCAAGGAAGCCAAGGAAAAGCGTTTTATCTAGAAGGAAGGAAGAAACGAACGAGTAGGCGTTTTCTTCCACGCTCGCAAATTGCCTGCGTAATTTCCAACTGTACAGAGGTGAAACGACACTTGCGTTGAAACATACCGTGGCAAGAAAGTCTCGCCAAATTGCCACTTTGCGCGCGCGTTGCCTATAATTAATCGAGAAAATTGTGTCAGCAGTAGCGACGAGTACATAACATACGGAAGCAGAAACGTGAGAATGACCGTCCGAAGGACGCGGCTCGTCGTTACTCGTAACATCGGCACAGCTATTGCCAGGGTAACGATTACGGAAGACTCGAATATCAGCGGATTGGATCGAGGCGACATATACGGTTACTTAGGAAAGTATTCGACTATTTAGAGAAACGATACACCTTACGAATATACATACGTACGTATTATCCGTGTTGTACGAAATAGTTTATTTTTAGCACTATTAAACGCTGTAACGAAACTCCACTATCGTTTCGGCAAAGTTATATTGGCAAAGTTCGAAACAAGCCTTAAAACGCACACAGATCGCCAACGTATTTATACGGTCAATAAATTAATTATCCGCTATAATAAACTTAATATCGACGAACCAAAGTATTCGATCGGACCGTCCTTTACGCTCTTTACTTTTTCCTACAGTATGGTTTAGCTATTAAACGCGTAGAAGCTACGCACAGTGGCGGATAAAAGAAAGTTTAAAATTGGTACACGATGAATTTTACTAACTTTCTATTCCGCGGTCTCTCTTTAATCCCAGCATTAGCTCTTATTAAATGTAAATCCATCTTCTAGAATTTTGTATTTCTTATCGTACAAACTCTTTTTTATCCGCAACTCTATGCGCATTTTCAGATTGGCTTCGAACTTGACCAGTACAATTAGCACAGTCGTGCCTGGTTTGTAGCGATATGTCGAAATACTTTCGCCAGTCACTGTATCACCTAGTCACGCGCATACGCTTTCCTGCCGTTACAATTTACCGCGATGCCCTGCACATCGAACAATATCGTCGATTTATGGAATCGACTACGATAGCGATCGAAAGCGACTACGATACTCGGTCCGACCAAGCAGTTCCACGTTAACCGGTTGAGTTCAAGCACTACGTTAATTAATTTAAGGATTCGCGATCGTTTCTAATTACCTAACCTAATACCAAAAATACCAATATCACCGATAATACCAATAATACCAATAATACCAATAACACCAGCAATATCGATTTCGAGAAACGTTGCCGATCTGCCATCGATCAGAGTAATTAAACGATTGTCATTTCCTAATTATCAGCTTTCACATTTATCTCGTAGAAACATATTCAACAATTTGGGAAAAAGTATTTTTCGCGTCGATGTAATAACAATCGATAAAAGTTGATGTTTGCGAAGCTAAGATGATCGATGTTGTTCGCTCGTGCAACGATACGAAACGAACGTACGATATCGAATAGAAAGTTTGTCCGCTACCGATTGTTGACGCGATTACCTGACCACGAATCGGCACAAGTTTAAACTCCAAAGAGGTGCTGCGCTTGGCAACACACCACGTGTCGCATACCAACAGTTACATCTATTTCCGTCTTTTAGGTATCGCCGCTTTCCCCACTTGCGACAGCTGGCCGTACTACGTATCGTAGTAGACAGCGACGCTGCGCGAAGCGTTCCAAACTACATGATCGAACCGCAACCGTACACAGTCCCTTCATTCCCTCGTTACGAAGCGAACGCAAAAACGGACAGTGATAGTCGGTCGGACGTGGCGTGCGTACGCTTATCGCGCTTCAAACTCGTTCCCAAGCCTTCCCAATTCCCTTCCAACCAGGCACACGGTATGACGATATAAATAGCGAGTACTTACCAATAACGAGGAAAATGTGTACTTCATAAGAAGAACGTATATATAAGAGAGGAGCCCGAATTTATCGTTATCAGAGTTTATCGACAAGTTACGCGTGCTCGATTACGATTAAGTAACAAGCGGAAAGACAACAAGCGGCCCGACAGACTCCTAGCCCGACGTCGAAGCCTCCAACACGCTTGCCAGTGTACTATTTCGAATTTCCCGCCGTGCACAGCGCCAATCGTCGAACATCGCGATCATAGGTGTACACCCGCCAATCGTTCGTGATGCTGCACACGAGGACCCTCGCCGTCGCTGCAGCATCGCCTCTCGTAATCGAAAGTGTCTTACCGTCTTGGTTGGTTCGCGTGTCCGGCAGCCATGTCGTACCCAAGCGTTCCGTCGGCGATCGTGCCCTTAGCCGTGGCCAAATATCGCGCAAGGACATGCTCGACAATTACCAAAAGACACGAGAAAAGTACAAGTGTGAGTATCAGTATGCAGACAGCGGCCATCTTATCTCGGCATCCTTCTCAGTTCCGTCACATCGTTCAGCGTTCTATCTTGGTCGAACTTTTACGCGTTCTGCCGCGCGGTTCGTCCGCGCATGCGCGCGTCTCCGCGTTTCGATATTTCGATATTTCGATAGTTCGATAGTTCGATAGTTCGATATTTCGATATTTTCGTATTTCGAACCGAAATGCGACTGGCGCGAGACCTTGATACCCGCGTCCATTCATGCGGAAATCATAATTGATTTGTTAATGCATCCCCCTTTTCAGGAAGCATTCGATTTACGCTTAATCTCCAAGCTAAATCAGATATACATACGTACCATTGTCGAGTATAGTTCTATCTGTCGCGCGAAACAACAACGATACGACCATATAACAATTGCTTTTTTTGGCGAATTTCAAAAATATTTGGTACATTGGATCTATTGGAACAGTTTCCGCTGTATACAGATAGATAGATAGATAGATAGATAGATAGATAGATAGATGGATGGATAGATAGATGGATAGATGGATAAATAGATGGATAGATAGATGGATAGATAGATGGATAGATAGATGGATAGATAGATGGATAGATGGATGGGGGGGGAGGGGGAGACAGACAGACAGAGACAATTAGTAAAAGAACCTCGGGAGAGACGGGACGAACGGTCGAGCAGAAAAATCTAGGACGGTGAAAAGTATCTCGTATCAGGCATCCGCGGAACAAAACGAGAGCACGGACTTATCGTAAATCGAAATGGAGAAATAATGCCGTGCGTTATCCTGCCATTTAATTGAAAAGTCCTCGTACAAGGTCACGTGTATGGAGGCAAGTGCATATATATGCATATATACGTCCGATATGTATATCATACATCCGTTTGTAAGACAGTCTGAAACATTACATAGAAAGAATAGTCTACTTCTAAATATACGATATATACGATGCAGGAAATGATAAAAGAGATGAAAACTTTAACTCGCGTGTTAAATGTCAAACGAATGTTTTAATACATTTGCGTTTAATTGTTTTTAACGAAAGATAAGAATTAGAATAACCTCCGCTTAATTAGTACTCGACCAAATCGACTACCGATCGCAACTTCTTATTCGAACGTCAATTCCTATTATTCGAATGATAAAAGTCGTCAACTTTTACGTATCTGCAAAAGTTATCTGTAAAAATGAATTACAACATTTACGTGTAAATAAATGTTAATTATAATTACGCTATCTAGCGGAAACAATGCCACAATCGTAAAATAAGATTGTTCCGATCCCTATTAGGCAATACACTTGACGTACTTTGTATCATTAGAACTATCGTATTATTGAAATTCGGAGATTATTAGCTAAATTGGAATGGAAGGAAAGGTATTTTTCCTTGTTAAAGGATCGTATAATTAATAATTTTCTATTTTAATTCCGTTTACTTTTCTTAGTTGCGCCACTCTAGCGAACCGATGATACAAACTGTACGATCGCTCGAGATAAATGGAACTTTACTTACGTTTATTATGCAATCAGGCTGGCTCGATGTTAATAAGATGAATTTCTTTTCAGCTAAAAAGCTTCCCCTCGACGTAAATCCAAAAGGGGTGTTTGCCTGCAACGAACTCGACCTGAAAGAGGTTCAAGTTTATGGATTCGATTACGATTACACGTTGGCTTGTTACAAGCCATCCATGGATTACCTGTTGTACAGTCTGGGCCGTGATATGCTCATTCAAAAGTATAAGGTATATAAAGATATACGTCGCTATGTTATGGATATTTTATAGCTATAAAACCATCCTCGGCAACTTTCAATTTTTATACTTTCATCTTGTGTGATATATTTCTGTCGATATCGTAATTACGTTATATAGCGCGATAAGAAACGAGAAGAAAGTATGCCACGTTTGAAATCTGAAAAATCGTACTGAAAAGTAATTTCTGTTTCTCGAAAAGGTTGCATTATATTTATCGCTGTTTTCAGCGATACAATCAGCGTACAAATCGAATGCATGGCGTAACGAAACAAAGTCGTACCATACAATAATCTTCTAATTAAATTTCCTCGTGTTGTATCCTGTGTTCCACTTTATACCTGTATAAAAATTGAAAATGTTAAGATAGTTTGCCAAGATGGAAATTTAAAGGTGGCAAAATGCAGCGAACGGTGCTCGTTAAATTAAATTAATCTACGAAATCTACTTAAATCTACGAAAATCTACGAAAATCTACGAAAATTCCTTAATTCTTTAATTTCAAACATGGACGATCTAGTTGCGACACGCAGTGTATAACGGCATGATAGCCGTTAAATCAATTTACCGTGATTTTTTTCACTGACACGAGGAGACTTCTCGTATATACGTATACACGTACCCCGGTAGGGAAACGTCCGACAAACTCTCAAACTCGTCGAGACTAATTCGAGCCAACGAATGAAACTTCCTAACTGGTTTCTGCTCGCGAATTCGGCTCGTCAGCAACAACGTTTTCTCGAAAATCAAGCGACAATTACAGCCGAACGAGAATTTCGATTGAAAGTTGACGCAAACTCGTTTAATCGGCTGTACAGTACCCCGTGGGAATCGGCAACCTCGAGTACAAGAAGGATTTCGCAGTTCGTGGCCTGCATTACGACATCGAAAAGGGTCTGCTGCTGAAACTCGACAGCTTCTTGCAAATTCAATTTGGCGCCGTTTACCGCGGTTTGCATCCAGTACCCGCCGAAGAGGTCCTTAGGCTCTATAAAAACCGGATAATACCGATCGCTTATGTGGAAGCGCCTCATAAACATTCTCATGTAAGCATACTCGAATGAACTGAATAATTAAGAATAATGGATCGGTGTCGTTTCTTGAGGAAACTATCGTTTCCCTGATAATTTGCTGAAATCGATATGCCATAGAGAGCCTGTTGCTCTTATTACCGAATATACGCCAACGTTCCAAAGTATCCGACTACTACCAGCAAATGCGAAATTACGCTTTTTGTTCAATGTTGTTTAATCGCGATCTTCGTAGTAATGCATAGGTTGGCTCGCGAGATTATCGAAACGCTTGTAGGAACATTTTTTCAATATATTACGACGATATTTTTCAATATACGATACGACTACCATGATTACATCGATAAGGTTCGAAACAAATCCAAAAATCTACGTAAAACTTGAAAGATATTTATTCGATAGATAGGTTTCGCGAAATTATTTAAACAGTCGATAAACCATTGTACGAGCAAACCTCGACGACATATGTACGTATGTATGGTGGAGAATCGTCTGCAACGCTGTAATATTACGTATTATGTTTAATGACAGCTGTGATACTAATTTCCAAGTGTACATTTCCAATTATCACGTTGCTTGTTAGTCTTCGGATTAGTTTCAATTTTACCACTACGATCGTGATAGTTGTATCTCGTTACGATACCAATGAAATTTCAACAAGATTCGTACGACACGTACGATATACGACATACGATAATCGCATAAATAATATATACGCGTGTGTACACACGTATATACGAATAATTTTACCGTAGACCTTTTTTATATTTCTATATTTCTTATGCACGTATGTACAGTTACTCCTTGTTATAATATTAAATTGCCACTTTGTAAAACTTGTCACGTTTCCTGTCTATGTTCAAAACGATAAATGTCATAGTAGATGATGAAACGTTTCAAAGGCGTTTCAAAGGCGTTTCAACGGGCGTTTCAACGGGCGTTTCAACGGGCGTTTCAACGGGCGTTTCAACGGGCAAACAAGCATTTCGAATAACATAGAAATAATAATAGAAATAATAATAGAAACGAAGAATAACACTTACCGGCAACATAAGAGAACGCATGAATACGTTTTAATCTTCCTTTGTAATTGTTACGTATCGTATCGTTTAATCTTCAAATACTTGAAAAACACTGCGAATTAGTGGTCTTGTAACGATCTAAACGTTCAAAATCTAAACGTCTTTTGTTTGTTTGCACGCATCAACTTGTATGTTTTACACGATGGGTTTTTTCCAACGTAAGAAAGTGAGTATCGAGCCGTAACTTTTTACAGATTGGACAGATTTCCTATGTATAGTTGAAATTCATTTTTCTTAGGATGCACCGCACCGAACGAAAATGATTCAGCTAGCTGATCTATTTTCCGTACCGGAAATGGGTCTTTTATGTAACGTTACGGAGTACTTCCTTAGAAATCATATCGATTATCACCCCGAAATACTTTTCAGAGATGTTAAGGTAAGACGATATGTTATATCGTATGTATTGTTTCCATAAAAATGAATATCGTTGATTTTTTATATTTTAGAATTCTGTACAAAGTTGTCATCCTATAATGCATGGTTTGGTAGTACAAAATGTATCCGAATATTTGGAACAAAATAAGGATTTAAAAAGATTTTTTGATCGGCTTAAGAAAGCTAATAAAAAAATGTTTTTAGTAACGAATAGCCCTTTTCATTTTGTGTAAGTATCGTGTAACCAACGACGTTAATAACCACAATGATACATAAGATACTAAAATACGTACAAAGTAAATTAATAGCTTGATAATACCGATAAGACTAACAAAGATGGAATAATTTAATTTACTATCGTCTCGGATTAATTTCATTTCTTTCTTCGAATGCAACACGTTGCTAGTGCGAGACCATACGCTCTTCCTAATTCCAGATACTTTCTCGAACATAGGTCTCGTAGTAAATAGCATCGAACATCTATGAAACTAATATTTGTTCCAATGTTTAAATAATAAAATTAATAAAATAAATAAAATGAATATTTGATCGAACGTCAGTGGGCTCTCATATTCCGTAAATTCATCCTATACGATGCGTATCATCATGCGTATATTGATATTTTTTGTAGCGATACTGGAATGAGATTTTTGGTTGGCGATAATTGGAAAGATTATTTCGATGTAGTGATAGTACAAGCAAGAAAACCGAAATTTTTTACCGAAGAATCTCGACCTCTTAGAATATACGACGAAGTTAACAAAACGCAGCTGTGGGACCGAGTCACCAAACTCGAAAAAGGAGTTATATACCTTGAAGTATGGCTGAATTTCAGCGTTTTATTTTTCCATTATTTTACTCATTTTTCGATATTTAAAGGCTAACGTTCATTTTCAATCTTAGGGCACGGTTAAACAATTACAAGATATGACCGGATGGCGGGGGCATCAAGTATTATATTTTGGAGATCATCCTTACAGCGATTTAGCGGATGTAACGTTGGAGCACGGTTGGCGAACTGGAGCTATAATTACGGAATTAACGGTAAACTTGCAATTTCTTGCACTTTTATACTGAGAACTGAGAAACTCGTTGAAAATTACGTTTTACGTAGTCCGCTGTACTTTAGCCTACTATATAAAACATACATCTTAATCTACATCTACAGTCTAAATCTAAACATCTGTAAATGAGAAAACAAATCTTACGTTGATATTATCAAAAATTATTATTTTCAAAGATCAACCGCATAACAGAAACATATTTCTGCGTGTTACAGCATGAGATTGCAACGTTAAATAATCCAAAATTTAAAGAAAATGCAAATTGGCTACAAATGCTGACAGGATTGATCGAAGAACATCAAGATTACGAAGGAACGGATGTGCAAGCGGTACTCGATGAATGGATCAAGGAAAGAGATAAATTAAGGAACGAGATAAAACGAGTATTCAACGAACAATTCGGCTCTGTGTTTAGAACATATCATAACCCCACGTATTTTTCAAGAAGACTCTTCAGATTTGCTGACATTTATATGAGCTCAATTACGAATCTATTAGAATACGCGACAAGTCACACCTTCTATCCGAGAAGAGGCGTAATGCCACATGAATATACAAGTTATTTCGTATAATACTTGTACATAGCTATCTGTTATTTAAGTTTATGACCGAAGATAGCCAATGCTTTGAAGCGTGACAGGGGCTTATGGATCGATGATCAAAAGTATTTCAATCAAAACTTCCGAATCGGACAACAATGTCAAAAATTAGGTATTTAGAAAGTTAAAATGCATTTGCATACAATTTTATGTATATAACAAGAACATTTTGTCACTGCTTCGTGCGTTAAAATTATGTGATATTTGACGCAAAAATACCTGATATGCATAAATCTACGTATGCATCATCATCGTTTCTTTTTCTTTTCTTTTCTTTTTTTTTCTTTTTTTTTTTTTTTTTTTTTTTTTCTTTTAGACAATATAACTATTTTGCTCGAAAGTTAATTCATTCAAAATGAATTAACATAAACTATATATACGTATAAATGATTCGTATATGTCGCGTTATTATTTAGAACGTCTGAAAATTCTTGAGAATAAATTTACAAAATTACAGAAAGTTTACAAAAGAAAAGAAAAGAAAAATGGAATAGTATTACAAAGAGAAAAATGAGATGATCTATATAGAACAATAAAAATGGTGCACTGCTTATTCAGCATTAAAAACTACGTACTGACAACAAGTACAAGGTGGTACTTTTATCTTTTACTTTTATTTACTGCTAGAAATATTCGCGCTGCTATCCTTGGACGAGAATATTCATTTACTTAACAAGAGGTATTACGATATTCGTGGCAATAGTGGTGTACCGTCTAGTAAAAAACATATATTATGTACATAATTTTAGCAAATGTGTATGATATTGAAATCTCGGAAAAAAGAAAACCGCAAGAACAATTGACCACAACGAAACCTGTCCAATTGAATAATCTCATCTATATAAGATATTTCGTTTTTAAACGCAGATCAAATATTTTCGAGAATAAAAACGTAGAAATCACTCTCTCTTCGTATTAGTTTCGTCTACTGTAATATTTTTTTCTTTTTTTTCTTTTCTTTTTGTTCATATATATGTGTATATATATATATAGATTCTACGCAAAGAGAATACAATATATCCAATTAGAGTATATCGAAATTACTAATATAGAAAAGAAAAAAGAAATTCCATTTAATATTTTGTTTATAGTAGTACAATAGTATGTTTTAAGATTGTTTTGTTTCCGCTAAATACGACATGTGTTCAAATGTACGTAGATAGTCGTGATAGTTAATAAAATTAAATTTAAAAAAATTTACACTTATGCCATCATCGATTTAGTTTTATTTTCATTTTCAGCACCTCGCTCTTTAAATTATATCGAAAGATATATTTATTTTGCCATCATATTTTACCTTATTCCATATAAATGATAATGAATGGTAACGTTAAAAGATGAATTTTTAGTCTAATTTTTAGTCTAACTGCTCAACTTGAATAACTTGTTTTACCATTCCTATTTTAATAAATATTATATAAAATAAATAATAAAGTTAACGAATATTATTATTATTGTAACTCATATAATCATCATAAAAGGTGTTTAAAAATTAATTCATCCTTCGTTTACATTATTATTGTCCTTGTTACATTAATAATTAGTAGTAAAATTTACGATATTCTCAACTGCAAATGAAAAATACAAAATAACATTCCAGGAGAAATGCGGGAATAGTTGACTCGCTTTAACGATTTTCTACATTCGAAACATCATAATAAGAAAGAAAATTGCAAATGATAGTAATGATAAATAATAATTACAGTGATTACAAAACTAATCACGTAAAAGCGAAATAAATTTCTTTAATTCACTTTTTCTTTTTTTTTTTCTTTTTTGTATAAATGAACTATTTCATGACATAAACTAATTGTAATTATCCGAAATTGTCCATAATCGATTGTCTATAATAAACTGAAAATAGTCAAAACCGACCATTCAATGGTAGGATTAATGAAATCTAGAACAAATATTAGCCATTTAAAGAGAAATTTAGATGGAAATAGATCGATATACGTTAAAATATTCCTAGGATGCGGCAGGTATTTAAGAGCGTAATGTACGACATACGTCGCGTATTTTATAAAGTGTAATATATGTATATAAATTAATCAAATATATTTAAACAAATATTAGAGATACAGTATTTACATAAAGTTCTCTCACACTCATGCGAATACAACACGCACACAGCATTGTCCTACATGTGTTTATTAACATCGAATACAATCACTCCGTAACATGATTCCGCTATCCATACCTCAAGTGTATCTGTACTCGATCCGTTACATTACCAAAAATGGCTTTAATAGTATTTACTTCATCTAATCGTCGCATGATTTTAAGCTAAACTCAATAATACACAGCCCACCGCTGTAACATTTAGGTAGCAGCAACATTATCGCCGCCATATATCCTATAGTTTTATTAAAATGCGAGTTCAATCACGACTTTCGTTTCGTATGTCAATGATACGAAATCTATGTCTATATGGTGGTATCGATGGTACCGAATATTCACATCGCTGAAAACTAATTATACGTTCAGTCTGCATCAAGTATGTCGTTTATTAGTTATTCAGTAAGTCAATTACTCAAAGTTACTACAATCCATATTATATAAATTATTATAACTAACATATTAAATTACATGTATACGTTATTTACATTATGTATATATTGAATTTCAATAACAAGTTACTGACTGAAAACTGACAATGAGAGGATATTTTATAGTTCGTGTGATTCGAACAACATAATTCTTAATCATGTGTTACGATTCATCATTTATTATGTTTATCATTTATTATTATTATAGTTATTGGTCACTTTTTCTTGACTTACTGATTCATTAACAATTTTCCGTGTACAGTCTTCTGATTCAATGCAGATACAAGACATATGACCTACCGACGAGGTAGATTAACAAAATTAAATTTCAGCTAGCAAATGTCATATTGCATACATAGCGATTTAATATTTTCATACTATGAAAAATTAGGAATTTTATTTGACCTAATGCCGTGAAGATGAAAAGAATTACTAATTAAAATGGAACTTAAATTGGAAGGGAGAGCCATGGAAGTGATGGAATTCTTGGAAGGGATTGAAACCTTGTTGATGTTTCCCTGATTCAGGATCTAATGGATCTTCTCCTTGATCAAATTTCGCTCTTTTTTCATCGTCAGTCAATACTTCTTTGGCAGCTGCAATGTCAATAAATCTTTTCTCTGCTCGTTTCTTCTCCTCCCCTTCTTGAAAATTATCGGGGTGCCATTTTTGCGCAGCTTTCCTATATGCTTTGATAATATCACGTTTAGATGCTGTTCTTGGCACACCCAAAATTTTATAATAATCTCGTGATTCAGAAAGTTTTTGTCGTTGTTGCGCTTTATGAAGACCTTGCTTCGCCCTTTGTAGACTCATATCAATTTCTAAAGCTTCTTTAAAATCTCTAATCGCTTTTGGAAAAATAATTTTTACGATATTAACTTATATTAACAACACAAGAGATTCATGTACTGTACAACGTGCACGTACAGCTGTATATAGTTTTCACGCGATTATCTCTTAAACAAGTTGTCGTGTGAGAATACTCGAGCGAATTAACAAGTCTGGAGTAGAGAGAGTAGTTCAATGTTTAAATCGAAGAACGAAATGCGTAGTTTGAAAGATAATCGCGTATCAAAGTTTAACATTTTAACTTTATATAAATAACACTTACCATCGTCAAACATCTCAGCAGCGAGATACGCTTCTGCCCTGTCGCAATATACCGCAGCTTCTTTTCTTATTTTTAACGCTTCGTGACAATTTTTTATTGCTTGACTTGGTTCTGAATTACCGGTATAACATTTACAAAGATGCTGATGAGCAATGAAACGCACATTAGCTACTTGCGGTTCAAGTTTAAGTACAGATTGAGCAGAGTCTATACAACTAGCGTAATCTCTTTCATTTTCGTACTCATTCGAATCTGTTAACAGTTTTGCCACTTTCTTAACTTTCTTATAAAATGAAAAACACTTTGAATGCTCCGGATCAAGTTTCAAACATTCTCGAATTTCCCTGCACATACATAATTTTAATTATACGAATTAAGATACAACGTACATAATTTTACGTTCTATTCTTACTTACTTTAAAGATTCGTCGACTTGTCCAAGACGATAATGCAAGGTGGCCAATTTTAAAAATCCTTGCATATTATCAGATTGTAACTTGGTCGTAGAACGTACATCAGAAATAGCGCTAACATAATCTTCGAGTGCCTCGTAGCATTCAGCTCTACGTTCCCTAAGTTCAGCTGACCATGGACATACTTCGATAACTCTGGAAATTTGTTGCGCAGCTGCTGCATAATCACCGTCAACCATTAATCTGTCTATAACTAACAAATCTTCTTGGACAGGTGCTATTTTATATAAGGCATTATAGGCATCTGAATTCTGCGGTTCAACTGCTAACTATAACGAATGAAACAGAAATATTAGAACAGAATGGACACACCGTATATTAATTATAAGTTTGTGTTTTTAAATAAAAGCGCGCTTACAACATGTCGAAAATCAGCCTCTGCTTTATCGAATTGGGCTTGTTTAAGCAATACATTGCCACGTTGTAATCTGGCGGAAGTAAAATCTGGCTTCAATTCCAAGACTCTATCAAGATCAAGGAGCGCAAATTTGGCTTTACCTAATGCTAGATAAACTGTGCCCCTTTTATAATATGTTAGATAGTTATTTGAATCTCCCTCTATAAAAACAATATATATCAAGATTTTAAGAAAATTTAATATATATATATATATATATATATATATGTATCTTTTTTTATTTTTTGTACATTTTATTTTTTATAAATCTATCGCAAAAGTTATCTACAAGAAAATATATTAAAATAAACGCTTGCAAACAAGACTTACCAACAGCTGCATGATAATGTGACAGCGCATCCTGTAACTGTCCTTTTGCTAAAAACTCTCTACCTAATTCCAAATGCCTGTCAATTTCTAATTGAGAAACACTCCCAACCACTGGAATACAAGGTTATTAAGTATTACACCGCAAAATACTTATATTAAAGGTATCGTAGGTTAGGATTATTTACCATCCAAAGACAGATCCAATAAGACCAATAATAAACCACAATGATACATGACTGAATAAAAAACTGAGCCACGATAATATGAATATTTTAATACATAAGAAAACAAACTTGCTGGCTTTAGAAGCCTCTACCTAACCACCCGATAACGCAAAACTGTTCAGCCACGCCGCCATTGCGATCGTGGTCTTATACGATTGGTCCAAGTTACTCCCAACAGAATTGGCGTTTCGTCATCAGCGGTTACGATGTATTCCCTGTATTCCAATTCCAGATAATACACCTACCATATAAAGATACCCAACTAGGATTATCTGCTTCTTAAACTATAAATTTATCGCTAAGAGTAGTTTATCCTTTACCTAGACCTTATATAAATTAATGCTCTAACCTTTTGTCCCAACTAAAAATTCTATTTACGAAAGTATGTAACGAATAGAAAATTGCTAAAATCAAGAAATTCGCGTGTGAGAATTCATTTAGAATTTATTTGCTTCTCTAAACATATTCTTCCCTTCTCTTCTAGAGACATATAAAATAATAAAAATACATACATGAAAATTATCTGTGTGTGGTCGATATGTATATTTTTGATAGTGATTTAGGATATTTTATATAAATTAATATTTTTCCATACCCATGAAAACTAAATATTTTATAGTAGTTTTCATCACGGATACGAAAGCGAGAACACACAGGTAATTATCCTACTGAAATTGCATGAATTAAAAATTGTACGGTATAAAAGATTATGCAATTTTTTTTATGTTAAAATATAAAAAGTAAAGAACTACTGACGCATATTCGCAAAAAATAGTAAAACTGTAATGCAAAATATCTTGGCAATGGCTTGTTTGAAAAACGATGGAACATTTGAATTTTCATGCGAACAGCAGGGTAAAAAGGCATATATACACGCATATAATGTATAAAGAGAGACTCTACACTGCATAATCTTTCCTTTCTTTATTATACGATTCATTTAATAGAATTCTCCTGTCACTTTGCATAATACTATAAATAAACGAATGAATCACTAAATGAACGACGTTTAAATAATATATGTGATCCATCGTCTCTTATGAGGTATTTGTAACAATATTGACACTCTACAATCATTCTTCGCGGAACACACATGTTGCTTTACCCAAGCGCAAGAAGCACATGCTATCCACAATGCGACCGTAACTTATTACTAATGAACGTCAAGTGTATATATATTACGTATATATGTATATGTATATGTATATATCATACACTTTATAAGGTTAAGTTGACTTCCCTTTTAAATTTCAGACACTTTATTTTTATTACTTCATTCAATAGCCGTACGACGTACAGTTGTTTGCAGATTTTTTTCCTACTTCTCGTATTTTTCTCGGTTCACCTAATGTAGCGTGTAAATGTGCAATTATTAATTAAGAGACCGACAAAATGGTACATTCATCGTTCCGTTTCTTAACTCTTTCACACTTTTGCCATTTGCTCGCCATCTCAGTGAAGTAGATATATAGCAGTATCATTAGAGTTACAAGTGAATGATACAACGAGCGTCATTCGCCGTAGAAAAATGAAACACAGCCATTGAGACTCGTATCGAAAGCGCAATGTTATTGTGCTTTCTGTAGTTTGCTCTTTTCCTTCTTTACTCTTTTCTTTTCTTTTCTTTTCTTTATTTTCTTTTTTTTTTTTTTTCTTTTCCGCTCCTCCATACACGTCTTGTCTGCGTTCTCGATTCAACGACAAGCGACGCTTCTCGATTAAATAACATTCATAAAAGTTAGAAGACATTTTTTTTGCCATCCCACCTAGTTTTGCCCACGAAAATTTGCCACCTACGCGTGTGCTCTTCGTTTTCTATCTCTCCCCCTTCTCTCGTTCTCTCGTTTATCTTTCTTTCTTCCCTCTGCCTCACAATCGTCTCACGCGCATACGATAACTCAATGCTTCTTTTTCTGTTTCCTTTGAGTATTAGTATCTTATCCTTTCTTTTTACCTTAAACAGAAAATTGCTCGAGGTAGACACACAATTAGCGTATATGAATCTTTTTGTTTTTCACCAAGAGCAAATTGAACAAGATTCGAGTTTTCAAACACGCGTAACGTAAAAAATTACGAAAGAAAGAAAACTATGATCTACCGCACGCAACAATTTTATTCGGTAGCAATTTACGTGTACCGATTATATTTTCTTCTTTTGTTGACATTGTTGCGTGTTGTACAGAGTAACATATGGCTTACAATGTTTCTCTCTCTCTCTCTCTTTCTTTCTCTCTCTCTCTCTCTATCTATCTATCTATCTATCTCTCCCTCTCTCTCACTCTCCCTCTCTCGCTCGTATGTGTGCTTTGTAATTGCGCATTCTTTTCGTAATAATGATTGCAGTCACAGTCAAACGCCACTTTTTTTTACATAATATGTAACGATTACTATTCGTAGCCCCTCACATTTCTTCGCACTACACTTTAATTGATCTTTGTCTAATCATTCCACTCTGCGTAGATCCATAAATGTTTTCTAAGGCTGCTCGTCCGATATACTTTAGAGGACCAAACAATATTTAAAGGTATTTGTACCGTACAAATGTGACTGTCCTTTCGAGAGATGTAACATAAAAAATAAATACTTAACACACGTTAATAAATAGTCTCGTTTATTATACCACTTTCCTATTTCCTCTAAAGATGCTAATACGTCCTAAATCATAATACCGTGCTTGAATTTATACATTTACCAGTTACGAAACGGTGGACATCTGACTATCGCACAAATATATTTATCAATATTTGTTTTTTTTTTTTTGTTTTAAATATGAAACATACGACAATAGCTACACATCGTTTAGATTCGATCACGATACTCGAACACCTGTTGGTTCACAATATACGAAAGGAAAGAGGAAAAAAAAAAGATAATAGTACACATGGAATTAATGACATTGTGATTGCTCGGCGGTCAACATCACTCTGTTATGTATAAAAATAGCGTTATAACTAGGAGAGAAACAAGTATGAAAATACTTTCGTGTATAGTTGTTACTTGCATAATCTCTGTCCACCACATTATTCGTAAATGAACATATTACTTCCAACTGCACAAGACTAATAACTTACACTGACACATCATATGTATTCGTTGCCTGAGTGAACGATTGGACGATAGAATCCAGAATTTCTCCGATTTCATATACATAGCTATGGAAATTTCAACGGGAGGTCTGTCTACAACAGGAACACTGTCAGAGACGATCGCGGGTTTTTATCGATTACGAATCTCGCGAAGAAAGGAGAGGAGAGGAAGAAAGATATATAAATATGCGAAAGGAAAAATTCGGGATAATAGTGTCCAAAAGTCACCTATTTTCTTTTTTTTTCTTTTTTTGCTTGTTTTCACCTATCGCAGTAAAATAACGCAACGCAATACAGCAAAGCCGTTATGCAAAGTTTGCGCATATAGTACCACCTACGAAATCATACGTAAATATTTTTATCGAAAGGAGATGAAATAGTAGTAGTAGTAATAATAATAATAATAATAATAATAATAATAATAATAATAATAATAATAATAGTAATAATAATAGTAATAATAATAATAGTAATAATGATGATGATGATGATAATAATAATAATAATAATATTAATAATAATAATAATAATAATAATAAAAACAATACGAACAATAGCGATAGTGGTACTAGTGATAGTAATAATAGTAATATTACGGCATGATCTACTATCTCTTAAATAGACTAAGGTCTAACTGAACAATTGTGCCGTAAAATTGTACACTATATTAACAGAAAAGTGACCGATCACTTTTCATTGTGAATTCTTCTTGTAATGTTCTTGGCAGGGCCTCCGAGTTGATAAACGGACTCGACGATAAATCAATCATATTAGAATTTGAAACCACGCGCATCAATGGTGGTCGGAAGCCAACAATATTATTCGTATAACACTATTTGAAAGTTCTAGTTGAAATAATTATTCCCCGTCAAAGAGGCATTCACACCTTGGTCCACTGTCACACGGCATACGATTCACGCACGCGATTGCACTATAAATCTATTAATATAACAGGTATAAGTATGACATGTCTAAAAATCCTGTCAGTTGTCACACAAATTGAATTTGTACTTTTTCTCACATAGATTAGGTAAGAATCCGACATGTTTGCACAAAAGATATCGACATTCTATAAAGCCCTACCAACATCATCAATCAGTAATGACGCGTTCCGCCGTTATTATCTATTATTAATGCGCGTTTATTTTAAGTAGAAACAATGCCCCAAAAACGTGTTTTTAGGACTGTAAGAGGCTAGCGTTCAGCCCTCCCCGATCGGACAACAGCCACGTTGTTCTTGATGTTCTATTCACTTTTAACGACTTAATATTTCCATTCTCTGCTCAAACAACTGAGCTCGTGCTTTCCGGAC